>NW_007247024.1:28944-38439 GCF_000164805.1 Carlito syrichta | reverse complement strand
CGGCGGCCGCGCGCCGCGCTTTCGGCCGGGAGGCGCCAGTTGCATCATCGGGATTTGCCCTGGTGGGCAGCGTGTCCCGGCACGCCGGGACTGCCGGCGGCGGAAGCGAGCCCTGTGAGTCAGCAGTCAGCCCAGCTACTCCCTGCCTACCTCTGCAGGCCTCCCGTGACTAATTCCTTGAGCAGGGCAGATTAGATAAAGCCAAACGAATTCCTGGCTCACCCCTCATTAAGGCGCCGGCTTCGTTCTCTGCCAGTCAGAGCTAAAAATAGACAGGGTGCAGGAGCCGGCCCTTCTTAATTCCCTAGAAATACACGAAGAGAGCAGAGAGGAATTTTCTTCTTTGCCGTCTTGCAGTTTTTTTTTTTTTCTCCTCGATAACGACCTTTGCTAGGCGGATAAGTTGTGTTTTCAGGAGGAAAGTGTAGATGTGCTGCCTCTCTCTTGTAGATCATACTTCTCTGGGTGTAGTGAACCGGTAGCCTCATTACTTTGCTAGTCTTGCAGTTTTTTTTTTTTCTCCTCGATAACGACCTTTGCTAGGCGGATAAGTTGTGTTTTCAGGAGGAAAGTGTAGATGTGCTGCCTCTCTCTTGTAGATCATACTTCTCTGGGTGTAGTGAACCGGTAGCCTCATTACTTTGCTACTACTGAAAAGTATTGCCTGTCTTCTGGGGAGATAATCCGTCCTGGTCAACTGCTGGCGGTTCTCACCTGCTGTGCACACAGCTTAGAAACCTTTCTGTTGGTGCCCAGGGCTCTGCCAGGGGACAAGTTGGGTAGGGCAAACCGGTGAGGGAGACTGTCATGCAAAACTGACCAGATAGCATACAGACATGGGTGTGTGGGCTGCGTGGGCTCCGTCTTTGCCAGGAGGCGGAGTGGAACTTCAGAGATAATTACCTTTCTTGAACTTGCGGGAGCCCAGCTACATGGAAGAAACTGTGTGTGTGTGTGTGTGTGTGTGTGTGTGTGTGTGTGTGTGTGTGCGCGCGCTTGAAACTTGTCTCCACGTCACATAGCCAAAAACTAGGGTGTTCAAGTGTCTTCTCAGAAGTAGCATAATGATTAGTAAATGCTGATGGTTTTAGAGAGTGAGTTTGTTTTTATGAATTTGTTGCCAGAATCCACATTCGTCACAATGGAAGGATCCAGCCCTAAGTCAACTCATCTGTTTTTGCCGGGAAAGTCGCTACATGGATCAGTGGGTTCCAGTGATTAATCTCCCCGAACGGTGATGGCATCTGAATGAAAATAACTGAACCAAATTGCACTGAAGTTTTTGAAATACCTTTGTAGTTACTCAAGCAGTTACTCCCTACACTGATGCAAGGATTACAGAAACTGAAGTCGAGCGACTGAGTGAGTTCAACTACATGTTCTGGGGGCCTGGAGAGAGGTGACTTTGCAGATGGAAGGAGGTGAGAATGAAGAAGGAAGCTATGTTGAAATAAACACAAGTCACACGGAACGCAAATTACAGACAGCCACGCAGGAAGGAAAACCGTGTATTACCTTAGGATGGTTGAGTTACATGAAAATAAACCAAATCCGCTTTGTTAAAGTTTAAATGTACAGCCATATTTTGGGTGTCTTTGGTTTATATGCCCTCCAGTAAAAGGAAAGCCAAAAGGGTTAACCATATTTTAAAACAATATTTTATTGTATTTTGATGAGATGTTACATTCTCAAAGTTTTATTATAAATTGTACTAAGTTATTTTATGACATGAAAGTTTATTTATGCTATAAATTTTTTGAAACACAAGACCTACAATAAAGTGGTATGGAATAATTGCATCATTTCTTAATGTGTGCAAAGTCTCTTTACCTTGGGCTTTAGTAACACATTTTATTCACACGCTCCTCTATACTTGGTCTAAAATCAGAAAAGCGGGATTTAAGAGGAGCTGGGATTAGGGAAGGGGGGCGATTGGGGATCCAACTTGCAGCGGTTGGATACTCACAGTTCAGAGGTGGTAGTACATATGATCACATGCCCGACGTCGAAGGAGCCCAGACGGGAGAGCGACCACATCCAGCTGCAGGATAGTGAAGGGTTTACAGGTAGATGTCACTTTATCCGGGTCTTGAAAATGTTTCATTCCCCGAGTTAGAGCGAGGAAAAGGATACTGCTATTAGTGGCAGCCACACTAGTTTGTAGGGTGCAGAGGCCTGAGAGCACACACTGGGCAGGGAACAAGTCTGTGCCTGCCTCTGGTGCAGAAGGGGAAGGGAGAGGCAGGGCTGGAAAGGAAGGCGGGGATTGGGTCCGTCCTGGGAAGGGCGCCCTGTGTCACCAGTGTGCATTTGGGCTTCCTTCTGGAAGCCAGACTGACTGCTGAGGCCCTGAAGGAAGTGGCAGGATTTGGATTCTGGAAAATGATACGGGCTGTGGAGGAGTCACTGGGAGGTAAGAAGGCCAGTCAGGAAGTGAATAAAAATCCCGGCTGCATGCTTTGCTGAACCGTGTTTGCTGAGCGAGTGGGGAAGTGGCTTGGTGAGGTGTTCTGGTGCCTTCTAGCTGAACATTCCCACGGCTCTGCAGGGTTTGGGTAGTTCTATGAGATGGGAGAGAAGAAAGCAGAAGACAGGAAAGTCGTCTTGATCAACGGAAGCAAAAGGCTCGCTGAGGTGGAACCTGGCCTAGCTTTAGTCCTCAGGGCTTTTCTTTGCCTACTTCTCAAGCCATACCCGCCGTGGCTCCCCTGCCATCTGTCTGGCATCCTTGTCATGACGACATACAATTGGAAAAAGTAGAGAAAACCCAGCTGATACCAACAAGAAAGCTCTGAGTTTGGTGCGTACCTTGTCGCAGACCCAGGAGCTCTTCGCCTTGCAAATAGCTGTTTCAGCATTGGCAGGAAGTGGGGCTCTTGGCCTTGCTCAGTCCTGCTTCCTTTTTAAAAACATCGGTGACCAATCCAAAACATTCTGGTATTTCATATTTGTTTTTTACCAGGTGCGGTAGCTCATGCCTGTAAATGCTAGCACTTTGGGAGGCCAAGGTAGGAGGATGGCTTGAGGCTGGGAGTTGGAGACCAGGCCGGGCCACATTGCGAAACCTCATCTATCTCTACATAAATAAGAAAAACATTTAATGACGTGTTTTTCATATTAGCAAAAAAATTGAGAGCAGTGAGCTTTAAACATCGGGACTTTTTGCCTTACTGCTAAAGTAAGGTCTTTTCAATTCTTTTATGGAAGCGGAGATAGGCAGAAGGAGAAAGCAGTTTTACTGGTGGAACGGCATGGTAGCAGCCGGTCTTGGTTAGTCCTGCGTCCTGTTATTCCTCGCCTGTAAAATGGAGGAAAAAATTAATGATTTGACAGAGTCGTGGCCTTTTGCACGACTCTGCAGCCTCCTGGAAGGCTGGGCTCATAGCCCAGTAGTTGACACACGTGCAAGCAAGCAGGCCGTGCTGAATTAATATTTGTTGAGTAGGTGAATGATTAGAAATAGGGAGGCTGGATGCAGTGGCTCACACCTGTAATCCCAGCACTTTGGGAGGCCAAAGCAGGAGGATTGCTTCAGCCCAGGAGTCCTAGGCCAGCCTGGGCAATAGAGCAAGACCTTGTCTCTACAAAATAGTTACTTCAAAAAAGGAAAGAAAGAACAAAAGAAAAGAAGAAATAATGCAAACTGCTTGGCACTTGATAGGTGCTCAACAGAGTGTGTCTATTGCTAAAACCCAGTTGAAACCATAGGAAAACTTTGAGGCATCAAAGAGGTCTGTCTGTTGCTTATAACACGTGCAGATGTATGTCTGTTTTTAAAAAGGAGTTTTGAATCTCTATTCTAAATTCCTACTATTTAGAGACTTAAAGTAGTAGTTATACATTCTTCAGATTGTTTTGCTTGAGGAAACTCTTCACAATTAATGCAATGCTATTGTTTGGGTTTTTGTTTTAAATTTTAACTGTTGTTTTTCTTTCCTGATTGAACATAGCACAAAGTTAACACAGCATTGAAAAATCCAATCATGAGACAGTTCATTGTAAACAAGTACAAAATTACCCGGATGGCTTCTTTCTCTAGTTGATGCAAATATTCTTCAGCTATTGCTTTCAAAAACCACTAAACCTACTTATTGCAAGCTAGGTGGAAATGTTACAACACAAGCAAAAATCCCCTCACCTACCTAAGGTGTGCTATCTGTTGAAAATACCTATTTTTTTCCACTGACACCTTCCCTCTGTCCTCCCTAGCATTGCCTCCTCCTCTTCAGTTAAAGAAGGCCCTCAGTAAGTTAAGCTTTTATCGTGAATGGACCCAGGAAAGCAGCTCATTTCCTGCTATTCTTTTAAATGAACAAAATTCATTGACATAATTTGACACAAGGCTGGTGTCCCTCAAGGAATTGCATTTTTTTTCTTTTTACCAATCTTTTGACAAATTTAAGAACCTCTGAAATGGCTGTATTCATGAAAACCACCAAGACACTGAATGAGCGCTTACTGTGGACAAGGGACTACGCGGAAGTCTACACAAAAATAGCATATACATTGGCCCCACATTTGCTGAAGCAACAAGACACATACACTGATGCACAGGCCAAAGCAGAAAATGACCGGCAACACAAGGAAGACCCAGAGAGGTGCCATGGAAGTTCAGAGGGCAGAGGTCCCCAGAGGGCATCCAGGGATGGGATGGAGAAAAGGCTTGGAAGCCCTTCAAGCATAAGCTAGCATTGGATTTTCCAAACACCGCGCAAATACTTGATCTACTGCTGAATTAATTCTGCTAGGTATTGCAAGAATACAAAGAGATAGCTTGCGGGAGAACTTGTCCTTAGGAAGTTTATGATCTACACTGAAATCATGATAAGCCCGTTAAAAAAAGATCAGCACGTTCCTTCTTTCAACGCTAGTTACTGAATGCCTGTCATGTACCTGGCACTGTTAGGTCCCAAGGCTACAAAAGTGAAAAAGTGTCCGCCTTCAAGGGTGTGTGCAATGTGGTAGGGATACCTGACACCTGTCATGTTAGGCAATGAGGGCCAGTGGGTTCTATTCAAGACCTAGGTTTTCCTGGGGTGAGGGATTATTTTATTTGTGGGCCCAGTGAGACTCGAAGGACGAAGAGACCTGCCAGGTGTCCATGAGAGGCACTGATTACAGAAGAAGGTACTGCAGCCCAGGAAGCGCAGTGGAAGACATATGTGGGGCTAGTTTCTGGGGACGACAACAATACTTACCCAGGCTCACAACACGCCGAGCCCTTATCTAAGCAGTTTACCTGCAGCAACTCCCTAGCATTCTCGACAGCCCTACAGAGATAGGGACTATCATCATCATCATCATCATCATCATTTTGAGTTGGTGTCTCACTCTGTCACCCAGGCTGGAGAGCAGTGGAGTTACCACAACTCACCACAGCCTTGGCCATGTGGGCTCAGGTGATCCTCCCGCCTCAGCCTCCCTAGTAGCTGGGACTACAGGCACGCACCATCACACCCAGTCAATTATCTCCATTTTGAAGGTGGAAATGCTGATACAGAAAGAGATGAATTTGCCTGAAGTCATATCCCAGTAAGAGGCAGGACCAGGATGCAATATGTCCCCCGATGATGAGGGATGATGGGAAACCACAGCATGATTTTCCTGCAAGTCAAGGCTTTATTACTAGGTGATACAAAGTCACTGGAAAATAATCGGTAAAACTGAGAGAAGAGACGGCATGTGGCCACCGCCATGAGAGAGGCAGGGAAGGATGTAGCTCGTAGAGTCCACACGTGAGGCGGAGGAAACTAGCAGTCAAGAGAGATTTGGTTAGTTGTGCAGTGTCTAACGACTTTTTAGGCTGAGTGTGGTGGCTCAAACCTGTCATTTCAGCACTTTGGGAGGCCAAGGTGGGAGGATTGGTTGAGTTCAAGACCAGCTTAGGCAACATGGCGAAATCTCGTGTCTACATAAACTCTCAAAAAAAATTAGCCTGGCATGGTGGCACATGCCTGTAGTCCCAGGCACTGGGGAGGTGGAGGTGGAAGGACTGCCGGAGCCTAGGAGGTCAAGGCTGTGGGGAGCCACGATCGTGCCACTGCACTCCAGTCTGGGCAACAGAGACGCTGACTCAAACAAACAAAAAACTCTAAAACAGGTCAGTTGTAAGCACTTAAACATGGGCAAATTTCTTCGAGACCCGCCTGGGCAGCGAGACCTCATCTCTACAATAAAATCAAAAACTGAGCTGGGCATGGTAGCGCGCACCTGTAATTCCAGCTACTAGGAAGGCGGAGACGGAAGGATCGCGGGAGCCCAGTGGGTCGAGGCTGCGGTGGTCGGGAGCGGCCACTGCACTCCAGTCTGGGCGACAGAGTGAGACTCCAACTCCAAAAAAAAAACCAAACAAACCTGGATTTCTGTTGTTTCTTGAAAATTTGCTCGATGTGCAACAGTGGGTCCACATTCTGTGTGGTCAGACTCAGATTTCCAGTTTGCCTCAGACTGTATCCCTCCCGCTTGCTGGACTGGCTTTTTTTTTTTTTGACTCCCGCTTGCTGGACTGGCATGGGCTTCCCTCCCTGATTCTTCTAGGCATCCGTAGCCCACCATTCACCCCCATCTTCAACATCTCACATTTCTCAGTCTGGGGCTTAAATCTTCATGTGTAAGGTGAAATGTTTGCACCATCAGAACTTCTCAAATGATCCTGATGATACTAAGACCTGGGTGCTTGTGAACAAAGCAGCTTTCAAGACCCCTCTCAGAAGCATTAGATAAAGTGGGGCTGGGATAAGGGTCAACATTTTTCTCTTTCCGATTGAAGCCCCCGGGTTGGGGGGGGAAGAAAAAGAATACTTTAAAGAAAGAAAAAAAAAAAAAACATTTCAGGGAATTCCCAGAAGGGAAACTTGAGCAGCAGGGCCTGCTCTCTCAGAGTCCCTTGCCTGAAGAGTCAGCAGGGCCACACGTTGCCAGTCTCAGGCTCAGGGCTTAGGGAGGGAGAAGCTTCTACGTGACCAGTTTCCAGTGTCCCTTGACGGCCGCCAGCCAGGAGGAATGCACATGTCTCTGCAAGAGTTGCCGAGATTCCCAGGGAAGAGATTGCAAGAGTCACTTGGTCCCTGGGGACAGTTAGCATTTACTAGTGAACTAAGAAGATCGCCACACAAGATAAGAGAAATACAAATGGAGGGACGGTCTACATACCAGGACTCCTATGCCTCCTTGAACCGGGGGATCAACTGACCTGTGATGTGCCGGACATGACGCCGGGCGCTTTGGGGATGAGGAAGAAGCCGAGCAGCGTGGTCGAAACCTGCCGCTGCTACACAGGGAGCACCACTCAGAGTCCAGGAGAACTGCAGGTGCCAGGAAATAGACAGGGTTTCTGTTCTGCAGATTCCCTCTGGTCCTTGCCGCCTTACGTGAGCTTTCACTTTCAGTAATTCACTTGATGCCCTGATGAAGCGACTGAGGCTCAGAGAAGTCAAGAGACACCTCCATGGTCCCAGGCAAGGAAGTGGGCAGTGAGAAGACTCCTGGGAATCTGTCCTCCTTATGGAGGCCTGTCTCACAGGGAGGCCGGCCACACTGCCCGGGGAGGTGACACTGGTTGGATCTACCTTCTTGCTTGCCCAGGAAGTGGGACAGAGCCTCAGGAAGACGGCAGGAGACAAAAGGCAGGGAGGGAGAATTATAAGAATTGCTCTCTTTCGTCTTAGACCTGGAAAAGTCCTCAGAGTCACTGAAAAGTGATCTTTGTGTCCCTGCGTGCTTTTATGCCGCTGTCTTTTCTAGAATTAAGTATCTGAGAAAGAACTTATGCAGAAGAGCTGCAACTTTCTCAGTATCGTCACTTAACGCGCGGTTATACCACCACATTGTAATCATCCGATAATCACAGACATAAGCCCTCAGCGGGAGATGCTCCCAGAGCAGAATTTTCCCGTCTGGTTCTGCTTCTTGGAGTAACTCTTAAGAGCAGAGCCAGCAAAGGACAGAGGCAGGGCACAGCAGCAAGGACAGCGGCTTCAGTTGCTGGAGACTGGGGCGCAGATCCTGAACCCCAGCTAGAACCTGGGACTTCCAGGCCTCAGTTATGCCTCCTGTAAAATGGGAAAAGTAAACCAGGCTTGTGTCATCATGTGTTGTGAAGATGAAAAGAAACAACAGATAGAAAACCCAGGGCTCAGCCCCGGAAGCCCTCAGTATATGTAACCTCGTAATTGCATTCCCACGGGCTGGGGATTTCTGAGGTACGTGTGTATTTACCGATCTATGAAATTACTTGATGTTAGCAAATCGAGGGTTATGTAAGTAAAAAAGAAGCTCCTCAATAGATGACGTAGTCCAACATAGTGGAAGACAAGACGCCTCCCATTAAATTATGTTGATTTTCGCGACTCTAGTTTCTCCTCTTCATTCCCGTGGACTTAATTTAGCCCTTTGTCTCTTGCTTGGACTGTCAGAGCAGTCTCTGTCAAAGCCAAGGGCCGAGCCCACACTGAGCGCCAAGTACCGTGCCGGGCTCCCTGCACCAAGATGAGGATGGGAGGACCCCCCATCTGCAGCCTCGCATGGAAGCGCAGGAAGACGACCGACTGGTCATGCTCAGTCGGTGCAGTGTCACGGCAAGTTTGGGCATGCACGGGTGTGTGTGTGTGTGGGTGTGTGTGTAGGGTGGTGGTCAGGGAGCCCTCCAGGAATGAGTGATGCTTGATGAGTTCTGAAGCACGCGAGGAGCTCATGGGGTTAGGTGCATGCACTCTGGTGTTTGCTGGAGGGTTGGGTGTTAAGGAAGGGAGCAGGGAAAGACCATTGCAGAGACAGACCACAGAGGGCCGAGCTCCCCGCAGGACCAGGAACTGAACCCTACAGACAGCAAGGAGCTGCTGATGATTTTATACAGAAAAAAGTGTTCAGATTTGAGTGTTCTATGCTTCACTCTCTCAGAGGGTTTCACTTGTCCCGGCCACATGTGCTAGAAGGGATCTGAGGGGAGTGCAGTGCCGGAGGGCAGCCATCTACCACTCCTGTCTGTCCTGCTCCCTTCCCTCTTCCTTACGGAACCTTCTTTCTTCACACCCCTCACTCAGCCCCAAAGCATAGGTCTGCCATATGGGCCTGGCAGAGCCTCCTGGCCATGGTGACTGGTTCAGAGAGAGACATGTGATCTTGGCTGCCAATCAGAGATCTTCCTGAGTCTTCTCGCCAGAGGAGACGCCCCTCTGGAGTTGCACAGGTGGGCAGGTTATGTCTGTGGGCACTAGTGACCTCTTGCCTGGTGCTGACAGCAAGTCTCTTCTAGATGGGGGGCAGTGCACAAATCTGACAGCAGAGCTCCGGGACCCAACTTCATCCGATCTTGGGCCCACGCACTTCCGACTGTGGTTTTTTTTTTTATAATCAATATTTTTTATTATGGTATTGTGGGGTACAGTTAAAGGTTAGGTATACAAATACGTTTCGTTCAGACACCCTTGTTGATAGGAGGTGTTTCCCCATCCCCAGACAGATATTTGCTACTGTTAATCCCATCTCCCTCCCCCC
>NW_007247024.1:18612-28709 GCF_000164805.1 Carlito syrichta | reverse complement strand
GTGGGGTCATATGGGAGGTTGATATTTAGAGCTTTTAGGAATCGCCACACTGCTTTCCACAGAGGTTGCACTAGTTTACACTCCCACCAGCCTGGCTGTGTTCTTAAACTTGTTGCATTTGCAACTGCAAGTAGGGTGAGCAGCGGGAACCAGGGATTTCTGGGATGCAGGACTTCCCGGGAACTGGGCCGTCCCAAGTAAACCAAGACAGTGGGTCACACGGATGCGTGGCAGACACGGAGCCTAGAGTCTGGGCTGGAGGTTTTTGCAGTAGTTCATCAGGGAATGACACGGGTCTGGACTTGCTGTCATGGGCAAGGAAAGCAGGAGACAGTGGGTCACACGGATGCGTGGCAGACACGGAGTCTGGAGTCTGGGCTGGAGGTTTTTGCAGTAGTTCATCAGGGAATGATACGGGTCTGGACTTGCTGTCATAGGCAAGGAAAGCAGGGGGTGGGTTTGAGAAGTATCGGGAGGATCAAACGGGCAAGATTTGACCCGCGTAAGGAATGAGGGGTCACCACTCAGGCTTCCAGCTCGGTAATTTGGTGCTGGCGGTGCTCCCAACCGAGTTTTAGGAAGAGGAGGTGGGTTTAGTCTCAGAATCATGTTTCAGGTCCTCGTGTGGCTGTGAGAAACATCTAGTCAGCAGTAGGACAGACACATCTGGTGCTTGGACAGGACATGGGGCGGGGCTTGGATCTGGGAATCCTTGGCGTGTGAGTCACAGTTGTGGGAGGGATGGGGTTTCCAAGAATGGGGGGAGACTGGTATGAGTCGCAGAAGCCGAGGAGAGAACTCAGGTCTGTGGATGGACATTAGGGACGGACTAGGAAGGGGGGACAGAGGAGAGAAAGGGAGCATCCGAAGTCACAGGAGCCTGTGGAATCCAGCGAGGAGTTTACAGAAGAGAATGAATCACCCTGAGGGCGGAACTGAAAGGCTCCATCAAACGTGGAGATGGGGAGTTCACTGGTCGTGAGTGTAAAGCCAGCTTGCAGGCCATCAGGAACTGGGAGGTGGAAAGGAGAGCGCTCCCTGGAAGATCTTAGCAAAGGAGCCAGGAGCCCGGGGGACAGGGCTTGGAGGGCTTGGCCTTGACCCGTTGGGCATTGCTTCGCCCGTGTCTGATGGGAGAGATTCTGCTGGGTGTGACAGAGGTCTCCTCATCCGTGTATTTCCATCACACCCATGGGGGGGGAGGGGAGTGGGGGAGTTACGAGAACTCAGGCCAGAGGCCCCCACTTTTTTCTGATGGAGAAGGCAGCAGAAATCAGCTAAGTGGGGCGTGGGGTGGAGGAGGGCGATAGGAGTTTGGAGTGGCCACGGAGAAACAGAGAGCGGTGAAACCCCGCAGCCCACCCGCCTCCCGCAGAAACCAGAATCGTGACTGCCAGTTTTTCCCCACCACAGATTACTGTCATGTGCATTCTAGTTCTTGTCACGATAATGAAGGTTCTCATGTCAAGACTTTGCTGAAAGATCTCCACCAGCCATCCCCCTCCCCTGCAGAATTTAAGGCAAACTCGGCCTTCAACGACTCGCCCAACTCTCCGTGCCAGCCTCACCTACATTCCTCCCCAGGTCAGCCACAAAGGTCTCTGCTGCCCTGACACCCCAGGCTTCTCTAGAATCCAGGGCTTTTGCCCACCCTCATTTCACTGCCGAGACTATCCTTTCCCTACTCTTTACCAGCAAACACCTATCCATCCTTCAAAGCCCCACGAATACATTGTCTCCTCCACGCAACCTTTTCTCATTCAAGCAGAGCAATTTCTTACATCATTTCTACATCACGTGGTATTTTTTCTGCTTACCTCCCACTGCCCGCCTCTTCCGCCCCCCTCATATCCTAGGACATACCTGCCACAGGCGAGCAGGAGCGTCTACACTCCTAGCTGGAGCGCAACAAAGGGGCGGACTCCCCTTTGTCCTGCTTCTGTAACCAGATGCCCTGCTGTTCATGTTTAGTGTTTGAGTGGGCTCCTTTTCGTTTTGTAGATGGGCTTTCTGAACTTATGCGGTGTTGTTGACGCTTTAAACTCGTTGAAGAGCTTTGCTCACGTAATTCCTTTAGTGGTAGGCAGTCGGTATTCAAAATACCTTTCTAGACTTCATTTTTCCTTAGAAATTCTTTCCTTAAAAATTCCTCCTGTTGATGAGTCAGTGGTCCAAGTATCAGGAAGTGATTCTTTAAATAGTTTTTAAATCCCTATAATTACCCACAGCAAACCCACATACCCTTCTCAGACTCCATCCCCTGGACTTTGGTTCTCCTCCTCCTCAACTCAGGGAGGGAAATGTAAAGCGACTTGGGGTGGAGATGGCCCCGGGAGAGCTACGCCCCTCTCTCAGATTTACCTAACATTTGAATCTAGAGGAAATGTTAAACATTACCTTGCCTTCATCCTTTTAAAAAAAACAGATGATGAAACAGACTAGAGGTCGTAAGTGCAAATCAGTAGCCATCAAACCAGAACGTACATTTCCTGACCCCAACATATGCCTTCTTTCCTTTATGCCAGATTGATCACCGTGGAAAATGCAGTTTTTTGGGGAAAGCATATGAAAGGCACTTTTGGCTCCCTCCACGCTTCCATTTTCGCACATGGAAAGTAGGGATGACAACCGTGGCTGCCTTCCGGATTTCTTGTGAGAATTAAATGAGTTAACAGATGAAAAATGGCACCTGATTATGGTGGTCACACCTATAATCTCAGCACTTTGGGAGGCTGAGGTGGGAGGATCGCTTGAGCCCAGGAGTTTTAGGCCAGCCTGGGCAACATAGTGAGACGCTATTTTAAAAAAAAAAAAAAAAAAAAAAGCAACGTGCTAAGACAGTACCTGGTTGCTGTAAATGCCAAATACATCACTTGTTAAGGCCGAGGACATAGCACGCATGATTACTGGAGAACCTTATTGGCTCACTTTATCTTACTTGATTTATTTGCATCAGTGTCTCACCGTGTCACCCACCGTGACCATGGGAAAACATTAGAAGGTTAAAGGAGAAACGTGAGCCTGTCTGCTCCACGGGGCGATTCTTGGGTGTAGTTCTCAGAGGGGAAGGCTGTCTTTTGATTTGCTTGCGCTGTAAGGCTTCTTTACAGTTTTGCCATATCTAAGTACAAACTATGCCATTCTATACTAACATTAAAAATATATAAGTTGGCCTACTTTTTACTTAGTCTATTTTAGAAGAAAAGTAGCATGCCACTTTTCCCTGATACATATAAAGCTACACAATTAGTCACACAGCTAGTTGAGATATTAACGTGTGCACTGCCTCAATCTCCCGTGCCAACCTTGACTTAGGGTTGAGGACATCAAAGACCAAGTCTGCGGGTGCCTGGCCCAGAGGAGGCAGCATGGCCCATGTCTGTTCAGGGGACGACCACTTGTCGCCGTCCACCCCAAGACACACAAACCCCTGGAACCACAGGGCCTTCCTGACGTCACATGGTTACTATCCCCTGTGAGGACCTGGATTAAGGTCTCTTCGTGTGTGAAGCCCACCCCTGGATCACTAAGCAGGTTGAGAGTGTAGAGGGGTGGTGGGGTTGATCAGCACAGAATTCCAAACCCGGTACCACACCGTTCCACTCTCTGCCATCTCAACACTTACTCTCACCATTGAGGGCAGAGTTCCTTGGACTAACTGCTGTTTTTCCAGGCCCAGTCTACAGTGAAAAGACTTTGATATAGCTGAGTATGGTAGCTTGCATCTGTAATCTCAGCACGTTGGGAGGCTGTGGCAGGAGGATTACTTGAGCCCAGGAGTTCATGACCAGCCTGGGCAACACAGCAAGACCTACAGGAAAAAAAAAAGGCTTGCTAGATGTGAATGAATCAGATAAGGAGACAGCAATTAGGCAACAGAGGGCTCATGAAAGGCAAAGGTTATTTGCTGCTTGCAGAGGTCAAGGGGGAAGGCAGCACGGCGGGCTGTGGTCTAAAAACAAGCCAAAGGCTCCAGCTGCACTCGGTTGTGTAGGTGGCCAGAGCTGATGGTGACACGGGGTTCTCAAACACGGCGAGAGCTAGAAGCAAAAGCACTGTGGACAGGACACCAGGAGCGGTGGACAGATACTCACAAGACTGCCTCGCCAAACAATAAGGCTCAGAGTAGGTGTCCATGTATTTATGTGTAACTGACCGCCACCCCCCAGTGAGAACAGCCCACGGTCAGAAGGGTTAAAAGATCGGTGACATCGCTCCACACTGAGCTCCCAGCTCTCCCTGCAGGACTGAGCTTCTTGCTGATAACGTGAAGGTCATGTGTCTCCCACCCCTTTTAGCTTTGGAGAACTTGCCCGGCCCCTGTCCCAACACGGCTGTCTTCCACCGAGACTCCCGAGAACTCGGGAATTGGGTCAGAACCCGTGAAGGACATGCCGGTTGCCATCTGTGTCTCCTGACCGAGCATCTGCATTCTGCAGTCCTTCACCAGAAAGGCCGAGGGACAGTCTTCAGCTCCTCCCTGCGTGCGTGCATGCTGCTTCCCAGAAGCAGGGCCATCTGTGTGCGTGCCTGCGTCGCAAGCAGTGCTCCTCACCTCTGTGGGAAGCCCAGCCCAGGGGAAGGCACAGAGGAGGAGGCTGGCCCCCTTCAGCAAACACAGGGTGAGTCACCGCTCCGCTCCGGTGACCTTTCCATTTGTGACTTGTTTCCATGGTGGCTGGGGCGAGAGCAGCCCTCCCCAGGCCGGATCGCTGCGTCCCTCCTCGTAGCCTCTGCGGCCTCCTCGATGCTCGCAGGACAGACACGAGTGTGGGAGCCTCTGCATCCCAGCTCGGAGTCCACTTTTCTCCCCATCTGCTCCCGAGACGTCATTCCGATGCGCAGCACGCAGCTTCTGCCTCTCTCAGCCTCAGCTCCACTGCCAGCTCTGCGGACTCCTCCTGGGGGCTTTATGGGTGTGGAGCAAGGCCCCCCGCCCTCCGGGCTCACACAGTGCCCGTGTTTGCCTAAGTTGTGGCATTTGCCACAGGCGACTACAGGCATTTGTTGATACACCCGTCACCCCCACCCTCCTTGGCTAGACAGAGCCTGTCGCCGGCTGGTGCGAGTCTTATTCATCCGGGTGTCACCAGAGCCTGACTCCCAGAAGGTGCTCAGAAAGTGCTGACGGAAGGGATGCAGGAAAGGGAAGAGAGACGAGTTTCTATTGATTTATTAAGTGAAACACAGGTAGGATGACACAGTGAGGCACCGACCCGGTCGAGAAAGCAACAGTGCTTTTAATGACACTTCTTTCAAATCTGTGAGCATGCTAGCTGTGAAGTAAATGCTTTTATTCTTTCGATAAGATAAATCTCCAAACAGCAACCACAGTGCTAAGGCTGACTGAATGCTAGACAGATGAGTAGGCAAACAATATTATAAAATAACAGAATTTCATCGATTATATATATATACCAAGTGCAAGTTCACTGAGACATCAAGAGGATACGTGTTTGTAGTTACAAGGCTGAAAACAAGGCAGTAGTACAGTAACCAAGTCCATAAAACCAGGAAAAAGCGCTGTAAGCACTGTATAACAAAAAGGCCTTTATAAGCTACTAAATGAGCGCGTGTTAAAGACAAACCCATTTATATCTGAAGCAGCTTGTAGCACCAACACGTTGGCAGGACCGGCAGAGGGACAGGGCACGGACTGAGGCACGGGGACAAGAAGGGATAGCAGCCGTCTTCTACTTCTGGCCCCTTGTTTGACCGAAGGAGACATGGGGCCCAGAGAGATGAAGCGCCTTGTCGAAAGCCATATGCGCCAGGGCTGAAATCAGCCACTGCTGTCAGATGAGTGTTTCCTTCCCCCTTCCCTCCCTCCCTCCCTCCCTCTCAGCTTCTAATCAATAATTCTATTTGATAATTCTATTTTTTCCTATTAACAGGCCTACCAGAAAAGGAATGAACACAATCCGTAACATACTCTGATATTACATATATTTCATTGAGAAATGCCTGACATGCATTGCAGCGCGCTTCTTGGGCCTCTGTATATCTTATAAATCAAAGTTCAGACAGCCAGCCAGATGGCACCATCGTGGTTACAAACTGGCTGAGAAGGCGGCATCTGAAGGGGAGGCCTGGTGCATCCTTTATGATGGAAGCTAGCCTACGCCTCAACTACATCAAGGGTATAAAGTTTTGGTTTCTTCTTGGTAGTTTAAAGGTTAGTAAAGTACAAAACAGTCCAAACAGAGAGAAAGCAGATCGTGTCTTCCCTTTAAAAGGTAAGTGTGGCATTTTTCACTTTAATACGGTATTTTAAAAACCTAACTTTTTTTTTAGAAGAAGAAAAGTATTTAGCTACAACCCATAGCTTGTGAACCACCTGGTATATAAAATATTTTTCTGTTTAAAAAACTGTGTTTCTGTAAAGTACTTTGGAGTCATGAAGCCTTGCCACGGTCCTGAGGCCTCAACTGAACAGATTTATGATGAATTAATGAAGATACAAGATTGAAGAAAAGAAACAGATCACATAAGAAACAGAAAGAAACAGAAGCAGCATTACAGACAAAGTATACTGAGCATATTTAAACAGCTTCATGGAAATGAAGCTGAGAAGCTGCACGCATGATATGTGTGTCATTACAGTGGTTGTTGAAAAAATAACACACACTGGGCATATGTTCAGCATGACCATACATCAGCTTCTGCAGACGGTTAAACTGAGGCTTCGTAAGGAGAATCAAGCCTGATGAATAAAAGTGACTTCTGCACATCACATACATAGTATACATATATTATATTTTCTCACATAGATATCTAGTTCTAAGTAAATCAACACTGAGCTACAATTTTTCCCCTCCCGGGTCCAGCATCAAAGGATTTGATTACATTTTTTCATGAACAAGCCCTACACCTGGTTAGGAAGTTACACAGCATTTGTACTCAGAGCCTTTATTACATCTGACCAGGGGAAAGAAAAGAAAATCTCCTGGGACCTCAAGTTCATTTCTTACCTCTATTAGCATGTTAAAAAATACATAGCAAAACAGATTTGTTTACTCTTAGGGAAAATAACATGTTTTAGTACTAAAGAATAAACTATGCTTACTACCAATAATGTGCCCACAATGGTATAATAATAAAAGAATTCCATGAAAATATTTTTAACAAGCTGCATTATAAATATTTAAAGAAACATGTTAAAAATCAGTGAAAATCAGATTAGTGTTCTGAAACTATCAGTAGAAAAATATACTTATAAAAAAAGAATGTCTCATTCAGTGAAGCATTAAGTGTAAAGTTGTCTTTTTAGAGTACACTTCAAATCTCACCCTTTGGAAGGTAAAGGCTTTCTCTCTCTCTCCATCAGGCACCTACACGGTATTCAGTAACTGGACATACTGCAGAACCGAGCCGCAGACAGCACAGATGAAGGGTGGGGCCGTGACTTCACATGATCTTGGAAGCTCACAATGCCGAGGTGATGGGTGACTTGAAGAAACACTGACCATGTGTGAACGGCTTAAAAACAGGACTGCATTTATTCACCCTCAACGAGCGTGAGACTCAACATCCACATGTTAGAGTTTACAAGGGGCTTGCTTCGCAGGGCAGATTGTACAATATTTGGGGAAACTGTTGTAAATAATTCCTTCTTGGGGTTGAGGCCTTTTTCAGAGTAAGTTTTTAGTCATTCATTGGTAGCTGCTTTCAGTGAACTGAAGATGAACTGAAATACCACGGGCCTGATATATGGTTTGGGCCTGTAGTGAGCATTTTTAAAAGGATCCTCTCTTTCAAGACACCTCTTGGCCATAGGGGACTCCTTTGGGATACCCTGGGGAAATTCTGAGGGGTGAGGGCTGTGTTTATGTTCAGAGGACACTCGAAGAGCCTGTGCCCAGCTGCTGGGGCCTCTGGACCCAGGGAGTGTCCCCAAGGAGGGCCCCACGGAGCTCAAGCCTCTCCCGGATGGCCCGTGGTCTCCAGGATGGTTTCTGGACAAGGTAGGGATGAAACTGTAGGCATCTGAAAAAAGCTCAAGTGTCTTGTGACCTTGACATTTTGTATGTTTCTTTTCTACCATGTTCTGCGCCCCTAGGGCTGGGGAGGGCAGCGTTACCACTGCAGATAGAATCTAGAGAAAAAACACAGGGCCAGCCAGGAGAGGTAAGGAAAGAGGGCGCCATAGCAAAGCTGGGCCCAGAAGGGCAGCTGGTTTCCAACATTCCTGCTCCTCTCTGGCTGGGCTCATGTTCCTTCCAACTCATTCCAACCAGCAGGGCGGAAATTTCAGAGGTGTCTCCTCCTAATCCAGCAGAGAACTTGAGCCTGGGAGCACAGCTGCCCGGGCCCTCCCAAGGGTCTCCTCCCTCTTCTAGACTCAGGATCGTCGAAGCCTAAGGGCTCCTTGTGAACTGATACCCCGTATTACCAAAGAGCTTTTCGTTCACTTGGCAATCTTTAATTGGCGCAGTTTTTATGCTAGCATAAGAGGTCCAGCCAGATTTCGGGAAAGGAGAGAGGGCTGCGTTGCCAGCTGTGTTCCAATGAACACAGTCTGGGGGGTGCTCTTCACTTCTGTATAGCCACAAGAAAAGAATCGTTTATTTGACCTACAGAGAGCGCAGGATGAAAACGTGACTTCTGGAACTGAGAAACTGACAGAATGGAGGGAGGGGAGTTACCACAAGTTACACACAAAGACGATACACAAATACCCCTCCTCCTTGTATACTAGGCAGGCTGGCACAAGCTTTACACAGCGCATAGGATAAAGGTTTTCGGATTTAAGTTATTCTTGGCATTTTAATTTGATGGGTGCTTAAGCAATCTAGGTCTTGATAAAGCTGAATCAACTATACACTTAAAGGGTAAAATTTTGTTTTTAAAATGGCCCTGACCAACTTTCCTTAGACAGTAACCCAACTAACACCATAGTTACCACATAGAAAACAAGATTGTTATTCCATATTAAACCAGTAAGGGGTATTTTAGAGAAAGGGCAACTCGGAAAATAAAGACTCAGAGCCCATTACTCCCAGTTGACAGCATTTTCGTTATTAGCAGTGGTTACCAAACAAGCTGAAGGTGCATCTCTTCAAGGAGTTGCTCATAATTGCGTCGTTGAGAAGAGGTGAGGAATGGTTGCGCTTCCCACTATAAGATGATGCAAGTTTTTTTATCCTTGAAGGGGTTTTCTGAAGTCGGTATCCCTATCAGCAAAGGGTCGCTCCGGGCGTGTTCCTCACAGTAGGACATGAGGTCCGCTGATGCCTTTGAGACCTGACATGGAGACAAACCAAAGCAAACAGACACGAAGTAAAACATTTACTTCACTTACAAACTGGGCTGCCGAGTGGAAGACAGACTTGAACAGGGTAATCAGTCTTAGATCACTCAAGTATATCAGGTAGAAAAAGGAGACGGTGCCTTTAAGATGGAACAATGTGGGCTGGGTGCGGTGGCTCAGCCTGTCATCCCAGTACTTTGGGAGGCCAAGGCGAGAGGATGGCCTGAGCCTGGGGGTTCGAGACCAGCCTGGACAACTTGGTGAGGCCTCCTCTCTACAATAAATGGCAAAAATTAGCCAGGCGTTGTGGCAAGTGCCTGTTGTTCCAGCTACTTGGAAGGCAGAGACGGAAGGATCGCCTGAACCCAGCAGGCCAATGCTGAGATGGCCGTGAGCATGCCTGCCACTGCGCTCCAGCCTGGGCGACAGAATGAGACTCCAACTCAAAAAGAAAAAAAAAAAAAGAAAGATGGGACAATGTGTCAGGGCAGGCCTTCCTTCCTCTACGAGTGGTCAGACTCAACACTGATCAGACACCCCGGCATCATGAGGACCTACCACCAGCTAGCTAGCATTTGCCAGACATTTAATTGGAATCTAATCAGTAAAGATCACCCTCAGAGTGAGGGCAATTCTGCAGAATAATTGGCCTGGATTCTTCAAAAATGAATGACTGTGTGTTCGTGTTACTACTAGGCAATCTTGAATTGCAGATGACTATCAAATGGTTTAATGAAAAATTTATATGTGTTTTGTGTGTACGTGTGTGTACAGAAAGAGAGAGAGATGGAGAGAGAAGTGGGGAGAGAGAGAGAAGGGAGGAGAGAGACAGAAGGGAGGAGAGGGA
>NW_007247024.1:0-18585 GCF_000164805.1 Carlito syrichta | reverse complement strand
AGAGGGAAGAGGGTGGGAGGGGGAGAAAGAGAAGAAGGGGGGGGAGAGAAGGAGGGGGAGAGAGAGAGAGAACATGCAAGAACATGTGGCCAAATAGTCACAACTGGTAGATCTTGGCAAGAAGTATCTGCATGTTTGCTGTGACAACTTTCTGGTAGGTTTGAAATTTCTCAAAATAAAGTCGGGGACAGAGGAGAAAACATGCATGTGAACCGAGGGAAGGGTGTATCTTAGTTTGTATCCAAGGGAAGAAAAAAGAAAAGATCGGAATGCAGAACAGAGCTGAGCTGAATTATGGGCTTGAAGCCAAGACACTGGAGCCAAGTTGTGGAACTCCAAGGTTTACTGCTGGAGCCTGGGCTCAGGAAACAAGAGCAGGACAAGCCCAGCCTGGCAGCAGCAGAGGCTGTGCCTTCCCCGCGTGAGGCATGGAGCAGCCGGCCCTGTGACCTGGCGAGGGGCGTGGAGCAACCGGCCCTGTGACCCCGGCGAGGGGTGTGGAACCGCAGGCCCACAAGTGCCACGTGAGGCCTCCTGCTTGGAAGACAGGTGACACCTCCAGTCCCAGGGGATGTGTCAGGTGACCGCTCCAATGTCTAGGAAGCGGCATGAGTCACAGCATTCCAGGGCACTCCTGACCTGGTCTTCCCTTGGGATTTGGGGGAAAAGACTTCAAAGCTAGGTGACCTAAGAAACGCACTCTGGCTTCTCTGTGGGATCTCAACTGAGGCTGGGTTACTCACCCTGGGTGTGGAAAGCACATTTGCAAAGCTTCATTTTCTTAAAAAGCTTCATTTTCCTAAAAAAGGAGACCTGGACTGGTGGCTTGTTATGCGAAGCTGCCTCAGCTGTGCTGGTAACTCTAGCACACCTAATAAATTCCAGAGGGATGACGAGGGTGTTTGCGAAGTCCACCTGGAGCCCCTGTCCCAATCCAGAACACAGAGATCACTGGACTTGGCCGTGTTCATTAAGGGAAGATGGGGCCTCAGGAAATCCTGTCCCGAGTTTTACAAACAGGGAGGCTAACTCACTTGAAATGAGGCTGGTGCTAGGTAGGAAGGTGACAGTTAAGATTCTGAGACTTCTCTCGCCTGCTCCAGGAAAACTCCAGAAGCCCAGTGAAATGGCCTTATCTTCTCTGACATCTGCCCGACCCTGGAAGAGTCGGGGTGGGTAGGAAGCCAGTCTCAGCCATCAGGCTGCTTACCTTGATCCTTTCCAAGGAGGCTTCCAGTCTCAGCTGCTGCACCGTTCTCCGGGCCTGGGCTATGTTGTTGGTGCTTGCTGTTTTGCTAGACATCTTCAACGACTGCTTTCACCTGAAATCCAAGGAGAATTCTTTTCAAAGGCAAGTTGACAGGCATCTGCAAGTATTCTAACATTCACAGTCATCTGTGCCACTTCAAGGGAAATGCACGCATCTTCCCAGTTATCACAGCCTCCTGAAGGCAGTTACTGAAGTGCCCCTGAGCAAGCCGAGCGGTGGCCTCGGTGTCTAAGCTTGCCACCAGTTTGAGCACCTGCATAAGCCTTAGGTTTGCAGAAACCCAGCATTGGAAGCTGAGTCAACGCACCTCCACATACAGCATAAAAAACAGGATAGCAGTTGGTAGGGGACCCCAGCAAAAGTGAGCATTTGTCACCAGAGACCTGTTATATGGCAGCTTAATGCTACGTCCTACTTTAATAGAAGGTTTGATTTTTACTTCTTTGTTTAGAGACAGTGTCTAGCTCTGTTGCCCAGGCTGGAGAGCAGTGGTACTGGCCATAGCTCGCCAAGCTTCACTCTCCTGGGTTCAGGAGATCCTCTGGTCTCAGCCTCCCAGGTAGTTAGGACTACAGGTATGTGCCACCACATCCAGTTAAGTGTTTATTTTTTTATTATTATAAAGATGTGAGGTACAATTCAGGGTTAGGTATACAAATACTGATTATGCAGGTACCTTGTTGATGAGGTGTGCCCCTCCCTCCCCTGGCAGTTTCCCTCAACTGACAATCCCCCCCACCCCGACAGTTTTCCACTACTGCCAATCTCTTTCTTATAGTATTATAATTGTTCAAGGCCCGCTTATGAGTGAGAACATAGGGTACTCTGTTCTTTGTTTCTGTGATAGATCACCGAGTGTGAGCAACTCCAAATCCATCCAAGTTGTTGGGAAGTCCATGTATTTGTCTTTTTTTATGGCTGCATAATATTCCATTGTGTATATGTACCACATTTTTAAAATCCACTCCAGCTTCGATGGGCAGCATGGTTGGTTCCATGTTTTTGCTATTGTGAATAGAGCTGCAACAAACATACATGTGCAGGTATCTTTTTTGTAGAATGATTTGAGTTCCTCTGGGTATATTCCCAGTAGTCATATGGAAGGTCAATTTCTAGTTCTTTCAGAAATCGCCACACTGTCTTCTAGAGAGGTTGCACTAGTTTGCATTTCCACCAGCAGTGTAGATGCGTTCCTTTTTCTCATCCTTGCCAGCATTTGCTGTTTGTTTTATTAACGATGGCTATTCTTACTGGGGTTAGGTGGTATCTCAGTGTGGTTTTTTGATTTGCATTTCTCTGATGATGAGTGAGGCTGAGCACTTTTTCATGTGTCTGTTGGCTGCCTGTGTTTATTTTTTTGTAGAGACAGGATCTCATTATGTTGCCCAGGCTGGTCTCAAGCTGGCCTCAAGCGATCCTCCTACTTCAGCCTCGCAAAGTTGCTGGGATTACCGGTGTGAGCCACAGTGCCCGGCTTGACTTCACTTCCTTTGAGCTTTCTTTTTCAACTATTAGGCTGACGGAAGTCCTGGCAACAGAAAACAGGGAGAGAGCACTCCCCTAGAGAACTCTGCACAAAGAGAGCATTTTCTTCAGGTGCTGTTGAGATGTACAATCGTTCTGAGAACATTAGGCAGATAAGGAAGTCTTTATTCATGCAAGAGTGGAACCTTTGGACTGACTCTGGATGAAGGAGAGGGCGAGGGTAAGTGTCAACTGGGATTCACAATAGGTCAAGTCTGAAATAACTAATAAGACTTTACTCTCCTGCCCCCGGCCTCTTGGCCTCCTCCCGGTGCAAGGCACTTGCTGATCCTGCCACCTGCCACATGTTCACGGGCTGACCCCTCTCCCGCGTGGGCCCTTGGACTCTGGGCCACCCTATCGCCCTCTCTCCCCGGATTCTGGTGCAAAGCAATGGGAACAGCCTGGCCTTCGAACTTTAGCCTGTCTGGCTGTCCTGCGGCATAGTTCAGGAGCACGGTGGGCGTGGGGAGAGGTGAGGCCTGGGCCCGACACCCACGACTAAGCTCACTTCCAGCAAGGCAGTGGCTGGGGGAAGGTGCAGGGTCGGCAGGCCCGGTGTTGTGGCAATGCATGACTCATGGGAACAGGTGGCGGCAGGAGTGTGCCGCCCTGGCGCTGTGCAGGAGCTCAGCACAGGCTCCGGGCACTGTGGCGCCAGCAGCAAACTCAGGCTGACTCAGCTTTCTGGACAGTCACAGCTGCACACAGCGATTCTGCCGTAAAAGGCGGAGGCGAGACAGGCTGCAGAGAATACCAGTGGCCCACAGGCTCCAGGGGCTATATGCATGCACCACGGCGCTCCACTCTGGGTTCCCCAGACTTAGGGTGTTCCCAAGATTCAGGGACTGGAGCACGGATTGGAGCCTCTGAGGTCAGAGGAAGCTTTGGGTCAGATGCACACATAACACCAGGCTTTTCAACGGTATGCAGAATTTTGAAATCAGCCTGCTCAGCAAGCTTCCTGGTCCTGGGTTTGGACTCTGCCTGTGCCGCTCACTAGCTGAGCAAAACCAGGCAGGCTACGCCCCCCATGAACTCAAGTGCTCTCACTTGTATTTAAGGATGTTATACTATCTCAAAGGGCTCTGGGGTATCTCGCATGAGACCATGGCACTCTGGAACAGCGCTACTGTTCCTAGCCTCAGGAATCACGTGCAGCGCGATGCACTCAGCTCCCCGCACACCTGTCTGTCCTGCACCTCTGCCCCACCCGGTCAACAGGCCTCAGGGGTTCCAACTGACTGGGCTGGGTGGGGCTGTGGGCATGGGTCCTTTCAGAGAGTCCCCAGGCGACAGCCACGGAGGATTCCCTGGGAGGAAGGAAGCCCTCCCGGTACAGAAGGCTGGAGACAGGGCATGTGGCATTGCAGGGCAGCCTTGCCATGTCCCAGGCCCTGGGTGACCTTGTCTCAAGACTCCTGGACCAGCCACCGCCTCCTCACAGTCCCTGGTTGTGGGCCCCACCCATCGCCTGGGTATCTTTTGACTTTGCTCGCACCCAGCGGCCTGGTCTGGCCCCTTCTGTGCTCCCAGCCAGCTCGCATTCACAGGGGTTAGCAGAGTGCAGGAAATGCAATGGAGGCAGTGGCAGCCTCACCCGGCATAGGGCATGGTGCCCAGGTTCACAGCGAGCTGCTCACAGACTTTGTTTCCTGCAGCACATCTGACAGAGCTCCCCCAGGCGGGCGCAGATTCTGAACCCCGGCCTCCAGAAAATGAACAGGACACCCTTTCCAGGCTGCACCCCAGAACTTTCCATATGGTGCCTTTGCCTGAGAATGAGGCCAAGCCTTCTCTTCTTCCCAACCTGCAGGGCATGAAGTTCTGAGGCCTGCGCGCGTTTTCCTGCAACTGCAGACAGCGCACACATATCACGACTGGACCCGTCACTGCCTGCGTCAGGTCAGCAAACAGCCCACGGTCGGGCTCTGTTTCTCAGATGTTGGGCAGGTCCCTCCGACACTGTGGGGGGACTCAGCATGTGGCACATGGGGGGCTTTCTCACTTCCTGACTGTAGCACAGGCTCAAAACGGGCCAGCAGCTCGCCATTCACGTTGGCCACCTCGGGCTTCCAGCGGCTTCCTTCCAGCGGCCTTCTGTGTTGTGACCGTGCCTTCACGGGGCCTTCCTTGGCTCTTGGATGGCCCCGCCCCTCCCACGGGGGACCTTGCAGGGCCCAGGCTCTACAGAGCCATGCAGCACGTTTTACACGGAGCGTGACGGGTACTAGGCATGGTGTGCTGACAACGAACGGGCAGGCCGAGCAGTTCCTGTTCTAGAGGGGCAACGTTCACCAGGGCATCAGACGCTGGCCTTCTCTGCCCGGGAGAGCCCAGCCCCTCCTTTATCCCTCCACCCCCCACCCCCTTCGGGCTCCAAACTCAAATACATCTTCTCTTCTAAAGTCCCTGCCCCTCTGCTGGGACAAACATGGATAACTCCACCCAGAACACGAGTTGAGGAGTAATTTTTACAGCTTCACAGATTTATTAAACAAGCAACTTTTGACTGAATATTGTATAGCACTAGCTTTGGGAAGTTGATTCGATGCAGTATTTGTGGTTGTAGGGGAATTAAAAATGGCTTCTGCCTCCCCCCCCAGGTCCTTTGGCTGGGCTATGAATTAACTTGATACCTAAACAGACGAACAGGAGAAAAACCACATTTTACTATGTACGCATATGGGCTCAGGAAAATTCCTCCAGATAGGCGTCTAAGAAGCATCAGAGGATTGATGCTTGTACAACACTCTGAGCGACAGAGGAGAGTTGGGGATCCTGGGAGGTGGTGGCCACGTGAGTTGTGGGAGAGAGAGGGAGGAAATGTGTGGGAAGAAAGACGGTCGTGTTGCAGAAGTTGTCTCGGAGAGCCCGTAAAAGAAGAGGCGATAGTCTTTCTGGGCGTGGTGCCTCTCTCGTCTTCCCTCCTGCGACCCCAGTAAGCCCTCCTGGTTGATAAGGCTTCCAGAGGGGGTTCAGGATGGCCGAGTTCCCTCAGGAAGACAGGCCTTCAGGTAGATGAGGGAACATGGAGGACGTGCCGGCCTGTGTCTGTTTTCCCAGTTCAAGGTCGTCAGCCTGCCAAGGCGTCCTTTGTGGGGTGGCGTTTCCCGAACTCCTTCATGGTTGTTCCTAGAAGTTGTACACTGGGCCATGGGAAAGAATAGAATCTCTGATAGCAACCTTCTTCCTACGGAGAAACCAGATCGACATTCTGTTGTTTCAAGTCAACGAACTCCGATGTGCTGAGTGGCTGCATGTCTGCATAAGGGGGGCACCGCTGTTCGTCCACAGGACCGAGATCTGGTGAGAGCATCCCTCCCCTCTGCAGGTTTTCTCACGCCTCAACAGCTGGGCGTGCAAGATGGATGAACAGGCCGGAGAAGCGACCTCCAGGCACCTCTGACCTTGGCTTTCTGTGGTCTCCCTCATGGCAGGCCGTCTGGCTGTGCCACTAGCTGGACAAAAGCTCGCTTTACTCTTTCACTGGGAGCAGCTTCAAGGTAGACAACCCCTGCTACTTGTACGGCGCCCAGGAGCACACGCTGCTGTGGTGCGCATGACTCCATGAAGGCTCCTCGACCCTGGAAGGGGTATTACTCCTTCCGCGCTTCACAGATGAGGTAACTGACTGAGTACACCTAGCTTCAAATCAGCCAAGCTGTGTGGCTCCGACTGCCTGGGCGTCTTGTCACTGCAGAAGCCACCCTCCCATGGCACCAAGGAAGGGATGCAATTCTAGCAGATGTGACCCACATACACTCGGGGTGCTGCCGAGCATTCCACGCATGGCTCTCCACCAAGAGTGGTCCTTAGGCCCTCCTCACCTGCCCAGGCCTCCCCCTCATGCGTGCAAGAGTGTCCTCATCCCCAGAAAGGTGCTAAAGTCAGCAGCTGGAGAGCCTGAGCCACCAGGATTCTCTCCCACCCAGAAGGGCCGTGGCCGGTGCACGCCTGTGCAGACTGACAGCCTGATAAACTCCGGCTATCACTTCTGCAGCCTGGTTTCCATTTACACGTGGATGACAGGTTTGAATAAACACAGGCTGCACTTAGCTCTTCAAGTACTTCGCGTGCGTTTTAATGCTTATCCAAATTCTCAAGTTCCTAGAAATTCTCAGGACAAGATGACCCACCGGGAACTAAGGGCACTAAAATCTTTGTCAAGAGGGTCCTGAAGTGGGGGGTGGAAAGAGTGTCACAGCACTTTGGGAGGGAGGCACCAGGGAGCCCCAGGGTCTGACTCACAAGCCACCCTGGCCAGGCCAGCCACGGAGCCCCTGGAGTGAAGCCAGCTTCCTGCGCAGACACACCCCTGCGGTTGTGATGAAAGAACAAGTCAAGGGAAACAGCCACAGGCTCTGGGGACTCTCTGACCTTGCTTTCAGCCTCCCAGTCTTCCTCTAGTGCCTCGCCTGCCTGCTCTCAAAGGGAGGCAGCGATACGGCCGCGCAGGGCTGTTGGGAAGAGAGCCAGGAGCCCTCCGAGTGAGTAAGGCGCCCTGCACAGACAGACGCTCACGAGACATGGGCCCAGCTCGTTACCGAAATGGGAAACATGTCTGGTAGGCGACGAGAGATTCAGGCAGGAACACAGGAGCTTCAGGGTGGTGTGGCCGGGCAGCGACAGCTTTCTATTACGGCCTCAGAGGGAATGCAGAAGGTGCAGAGACGGGCTCTTTGGGGGAGTTTTTCTGTTCTCACGAACACTTCTTATTGACATCACAGCCTGCAGGCTGAACCCAGACTGCACATGTGCCCAGGTGGGTCCCACACACTGCTGATCCAACTGTGTATGTCCATGTGTTTTTTTTTTTCTTTTTACTGACACATAATTGATATACCTATATTTGGCATACATGTGATAACAATGATCTGTCATATATTTCTTTTTTTTTCTTATTTATTTATTTTTAATGTTAAAGATGTGGGTACAATGTAGGGTTAGGTATACAAATGTTCATTATGTGCATATGTTTTAACACTATTTATTTATTTTTTTTGACTCAGAGTATCACTCTGTTGCCCAGGCTGAAGTGTAGTAGCACGATCATGGCTCATGGCAGCCTCGACCCCCTGGGCTCAGGTGATCCTTCCACCTCCCGAGTCACTGGAACTACAGGTGCACACCACCATACTCAGCTTGTTTTTTAATTTTCTGTAGAGAAAGGTCTCACTATGTTGCCCAGGCTAGTCTCGAACTCCTAGACTCAGATGATCCTCCCGCCTCAGCCTCCCAGAGTGCTGGGATTACAGATATGAGTCACCATGCCTGGTATTAAAAGTGAATGTCAACACTGGAAAAATGGAGAGATTTCACTTTAAAAAGATTTCTGGAAAAACTCAGAAAGTCTTACAGAGCTGGTGGGGTGTGAAGAGAGCTGCCCCTTCAGTACTTGCCGGTCACCTGCTGGACCCTCTGACTTGTGACGCTGCCTTTACATGGCATTGTGGATATTTCCCTCCAGGGACACATTTGAGCATGAACCGGGGCACGTGGGTTCAATCCTGCCCTGCCGCTTCCCAGCTCTAAGGCTCTGGGTAGGATGTGTGATCTCAATTTTCTCAGGGGAAGAATGGGGTAACGATACTTTCCTGTCTCAGGAGGCCATGAGAGCATCAATAAATACGCGTGTGAATACAGGTAGCATAAGGGTTATCCAGTCTCTGGGTGCTCAGTGCCTGTACCTCTTAGCAGTAGTGTGCGGTGTGCACTGAGCAACCCCACGGCAGCAGCCCCACCCCACCCGCCTCCCGGCGCCTCACTGGACCACAGGGCCAGGGCCGCAGGCTGAAGTGTGGCCCCAAAAGGCACATGCTGAAGTCCTAGTGCCCAGTAACTTAGGGTGCGGCTGTCCTCGGAGAGAGCGCTTAGGGGAGTAATCGAGATAAAATGAGGCCACTGAGGGGGGCCCAAGTCCGGTATGACTGGTGTCCTTATGAGTAGGGGGAATTGGGCACAAGCGGGCACAGAGGGAAGGCCACGTGAGGGTGAGGGCGACGCGCCATCTGCAAGCCCGGGGAGGGCCCTGGAAGACACCAACTCATGGACACTGGTCTCAGACGCCCAGCCTCCAGAACTGCGAGGAAATAGCTTCTGTTACTGAAGCCCCAGGCCTGCATGGTTCGTTGTGGTGTTCCCCGCCAGCAAGCACACCCAGGTTCTCCCGCTGCGCGGACGATGCATGACAGAGCAGGGGGCAGGGACAAGGCCCGCTTCTGGCGGCTTGGCTATTCCTGCCGACACACAGGAGGTGGGCACCCTGCTGCTGGGGAAGTGGGAGCTTCCCAGGGTCAGCTGCCAACGGCATGGCTCTAGGGAGCCTTCCCATCCACCACGGCCAGCTGGACCCCACGGCCCGTGCTGCGGTGGTCTCTGGGAGCTGCTCCTTGGGACAGCGTTGATGGCCTGCACTCCCAGCCCTGGTACCGAGGATGCGCGCCCCGAGTCCCTGCAGGAAAGCCTGCTCTGCTCAAATGGCCCAGTGCTCTCTGTCTGCTGTAACGAAACCCCACTGATACACAATTGCTAATCTGCTGTTTCTAAACTTTAACTAACTAACAAATATTAACTGTGCTTTTGATTATTAAGATGCCATCACAGCGCAACACCCAAAACTCTTGAGACCTGGAAGGAGGGAGGGGTGAGACATAAGATTCTTTCTCCTTCTTCCAGATCAAAGTTACAGGCCCTGGGGCCAAGGAGTCAAGCCCGCGGCTGGCCTGAGTGCGGCCTGCTCCAGTTCTGAGAGCCCAGGGCTGGAGTCGAGGCTGTGGCCGGCTTGGCTGTGGCCCGCTCCCACACGGCTCTAGAGCCAAGGGCAGGGAGGACATGCTGCTGGCCTCGAGTGGAGGAGAGGGAGGGCGAGCACGGAGGAAGGGCTGATGGAGGAGGGACAGGCGGGCGGGGATGGGGCAGAGAGTGCACCTGGACTCTTCCCAGAGAAGTGTGGCGGGATCAGACTCAGCAGAAGGAGGAGGAAGGAGAATGGCTCTCCCCAAATCGCCGCAGCACGCCTGCAGAGCAGCGTGCTATGGGCTTGGGGATCCTTTGGAGGCCCTTACTGGTGTCGTTCATTAGCTGACTTGACCTGTCACCCAGGCTGCTTGTCCCTGAATAGTAAGAATGAAGAGCGTATGTTATCAGGATTCCTTCTGACCACTGCCGCCCTTCATGGAGCAGCTGGTGGGTGGCAAGTGAGTTCCACGGGGCACTGCATTCCCTCCTCCAGCAACTCTAAGAGATGGATGGATGGAGCACGGAGGGGGGTCGATCGCCGGGCTTGCAGGGTGGAGCTGGGACTCGTGGCGGTCCGACCCAAGCGCACAGTCGGTCATGCTCATCACTCTGTGTTCCTGCTTCTGCCGGCACGAGGCGGTGTGGGAGAGGGGGGCGCGTGTCTGCCAGGAGCACGGAGCAACGGGGACCGACAGCCCCCGACGCAGGAGCTGCGGCTCACTCAGGGCATGTGGCACCGAGGGCCTGCCAGAAGACCGTGGAGGGGAGGCGATCTAGGATCCCTACAGGAGTGCCCCGGACTCAAGATGAGGCTATGGCTAACGGTACTAGATGGCCCCATGATTCTCTGTGCCCCGAGCAGCCGGCAGAGAGCCCTGAGGATGAGCCAATCTTGGGCGCTGCATCCAGAGGACAGCAAGCTGCAGGGCCTGGGAGGTGCGTTCCTGACTTCACTGCGTGCCTAGAACACCTGGACTCTGATATAGGTCCTTCTGAGAACCTTCAACGATGGTGACGATAAGGGTCTCTGTCTCTTGCTCCTGTCCACATTTATTTCTGCCTGGGAATTAAAACATGTCAAATTAAAAGAACACCACTTCCTGGGGATGAGCACAGTGGCTCACGCCTGGAATTCCCGCACTTTGGGAAGCTGAGGTGGGAGGAGGACTGCTTGAGCCCAGAGGTTCGAGACTAGCCTGGGTAACACAGCAAGACTTCCTCTCTGCAAAAATCAAAAAATTAGCCAGGCACGATGGCATGTGCCTGTAATCCCCAGCGCTTTAGGAGGCCAAGGTAGGAGTATTGCTGGAACCCAGGAGTTTAAGACCGGCCTGGGCAATGTAGCGAGACTTCGTCTCTGCAAAAAGTCAAAAAAAATTAGCCAGGCATGGTGGCACGCACCTGTAGTCCCAGCTACTCAGGAGGCTGAGGAGGAAGGGTCATTTGATCCCAGGAGGCCAATGCTCAAGTAATCCACGAGCGTGTCACTGCCCTCCAGCATGGGTGACAGAGTGAGGCCTGACGCAAAAAGCAAACATAAGAATAAAAAACGAACACCACTTCCTCTCTGTGCTTAGCGTTTCAAAGCTCTGAATTGGCCCTGAAAACTTCTGACTCCGCTTGCTGACCCTAACCTACAGGATTAAGCCATCTTCAGCTTGAACTCGCACTTGCTGTCGCACATACTTCTCTGGGACAACAGTCCCAATTTGTCTTCTTAGCAGCTGCTTCCTTCAGGAAGGCATCTCCTCCCTGGCTTCAGTGATGCCAGGCTCTCCTGTTCCCGCCCCATCCAATGACATTCCTGGGCTCCACCCCTCACTCCTCCCTCTGACTAGGGATTCTTGGGGCTGGAGCCTGGTGCAGCCCAGTGAGCGCGGGCTTCTACAGTCAGATGCATCTGAGCTGGCTCAGAACTTACCAGGCCAGGCTGCTTTACATCCCTGAGCTCGGTCCTCTTGCCTGTAAAAAGGGAGGGGATGATGACAGCTCCGACCTGCAAAGGTTGTTCCCAGGACAAATGAGAGAACACGTGTACTCAGCACCTGCCTAACACACACTGGCTCTCAGGAAGGAGACACGGCTCTCTCCACCCTTATAACTTGAGCGATGACCTTTGCCTGAATCCCAGCATCTACATGACAGCCTGTTTACAGGTTCGCGTGAATGGGCTGCGGTGGCTTTAAACACAACACAGGTAAAACCCAATAAAACACCACCGTCCACCCCCAACCTTTTTGATGTCCCTCTTGGCGAGTGACACCACCACTGCCCTGGTCACAGAGGCATCCTTTTGCCTCAGCTCTCCTCCTACTCCTCCCTTTCATTTATTTTTTATTTTTTTATAGAGACAGGTTCTTGCTCTGTGGCAGTGGTGTGATCATAGCCCTGGACTCAAGAGGTTCTCCCATCTCAGCCTTCTGAGTAGCCAGGACTACAGGTATGCACCACCACATCTGGCTAATTTTCATTTTTACTTTTTGTAGCGCTGAGGTCTTGCTATGTTGCCCAGGCTGGCCTCAAGCAATCTTCCTACCTCAGCCTCCCATAGTGGTGGTATTACAGGTATGAGCCACCATGCCTAGTCTACCATTCTTCTCCTTAGATCAAGTGCTGTCTGAAGCAAATGTGAGCCATGTAGGTAACATTTTTTAGTAGCCACAGGAGGAAAAAGAGAGAAAAAATAAAATTAATTTAATATGCCTTACTCAGCGCAACATGCACAAAACTGGCTTGTAATCATTGTAAAAAATTACTTAGATGGTTTTCATTTCTTATGCATTCAGTCTTTGAAACCCACTGTGTATTCTCTTCCCACAGCACATCCTGATCTGTATGTGGAGACGGCTGCCTCACTGGACAGCACAGCCTTGGACTCTGCGCCTTCCGACCCTCTCGGATCCCGCGCTGACAAACCCTCCACGTCAGCCCTCCCCCGTCTCCTGGCTTCTGTTCACCTGCGTCTTGGCTCCGCGCTTCAAGTCGGGGCTACCACATCAGCCTCGTGAGGGCACTTTGCCATTAATCTCTCTCCTATCTGACCTCTCTTGACCCCAAGCTCAGATACAGGACCCCTCTCGGCTTATTCCTCGCTGGTTCCCAGGACACCCGGGGAAACTCCGAAGGGCTCGGCTTTCCACTCAAGATCCTCTCTAATGTCTCTGCTGCCAAAATGAAAGTGCTAGCCATGCAAGAAGCTTATTTCCAGCTAGAGTTTGCTAAATGGAGACCCCGGAACACAGGCCGAGCGCTGTCAGTCTGCTCTCCTGCTGAATCCCCCATCCTCAGGCCCGTTGGAAACTGAGGCACAGGGGAGTCAAGTGTGTGCCGTGTGAAGCGGCTGGCATGCGGCTTGGCTGGTACTGAGCCAGGCAACTGACTCCGGTGGCCTGGCCCAGCACCACTCCTGCTGTGCCGTGGCGGGGTCACGCAAGTGTCACCCAGTCCCTGGCCTGGTGTGCGGTGTTGATGAGCCCCGCCCGCCAGCCTCCGCTCGAGTTCCCTGCCTGCTTCTCTCGATCTATGTACATTCTCTTTTCTAGGCCTCCACCCACACTGTCACCTCTTCCGAAGAGGGTTCCCCTAACTACATCTGCATCCAGTAATCATTCCTGTTGCGAATTCCTGCCATGTGTGGGCAGCTCGGGGGTTCAGGTCTCCTGGGGTTCAGGTCTCCTGGGAGCTGGCCCGGGCATAGAGAGGGGGAACTGTGTGCCAGTGCCCTAAAACTGTTTGCAAAATTCAGGGTGTGTGCCTGTGTTCCCCACCTGGCCCCCGGGAGAGAATTTACAGTCAACATAAGCTCTCAAAAAGGTCTGTAACACCATTTATTTCCGGGCTTAACTAGATGTGAGTGAATGCCTACTGTGTGTCAATGCTGCCTTCCCACCAAAACGTGGGCTCAAGAAAAACACAGCAACTACATTTATTCATTCCTATGTGCCAGCGACTGTGTCAGGTATGCTCTGTGGATACTAGTTCGTTTACTATTCTTGCAACCACAAGAGGCTGGATTTTTTTTTTTTTTTTGAGTTGGAGTCTCACTCGGTCGCCCAGACTGGAGTGCAGTGGCCGCTCCCAGCCACCGCAGCCTCGACCCGCTGGGCTCCGGCGATCCTTCCGCCTCAGCCTTCTGAGTAGCCGGAATTACAGGCGCGCGCTACCACGCCCGGCTGATTTTTTGATTTATTGTAGAGATGAGGTCTCACTGCCCAGGTGGGTCCCGAACCTGCAGGCTCAGGCAATCCATTCATCTCAGCCTCCCAAAGTGCTGGGATGACAGGGTGAGTCACCGAGCCCGGCCAAGAGTATTATTTTATTTTATTATTTTTTATTTATTGATTTTTTTTTTTTTTTTTTTTTTGAGTTGGAGTCTCACTCGGTCACCCAGACTGGAGTGCAGTGGCCGCTCCCGGCCACCGCAGCCTCGACCTGTTGGGCTCCAGCGATCCTTCCGCCTCAGCCTTCCGAGTAGCCAGAATTACAGGCATGCGATACCACGCCCGGCTGATTTTTTGATTTATTGTAGAGATGAGGTCTCGCTGCCCAGGCGGGTCTCGAACCCGTGGGCTCAGGCGATCCACTCACGTCAGCCTCCCAAAGGCACGGGATTATAGGCTGAGCCACCGAGCCCGGCAAGAGGCTGGATTTATCAAGCCTCCTGAGATCCAAGTCAGGAAGGTCACACAGTTTGCCCAAGATCATACAGTTGTTAAAGGGTAGAAAGAGGATTTCGAGCCAGACCTCTCTGACTTCAAATCCAGGCCCTAACCCGGCAGGTGAATTATCTACACCACCTTCTCTCTCATCTTGACTAATTCAGGGAACAAGGCCTCAGTAAATACCTGGGTTGGATGGAGACACGCGATGTGGCAACCAGCACACCAGCCAGTGTGAACTCACTGCCCTGGGCTGTTGCTTGCCCAGTGTTTGTTTTCTTAGAAACAGGACACACCTTGCTGCTCCTTCTCACAGGCTTCCTGTAAGATACTGGCTGTCTGCAGCCCATGGCTACATACCTGCTTGGTTCCCCGCATAGCTTGGAGAAGCCTAGGTGGAATCCTGGGGTTCCCGGGCACTCGACTGGGGTGAGTTGCTGGTGCTGTGAACTTCCACCTACAGTATGGGATGGCCAGTCGTGTGGCACCCGGATTCCAGGGCCCACAGTGCCGTGTACCCTTAGACTGAGCCCCAAGCAGGTTTCTGGCTGGTGAAGGTGGGCCTGGGGCCAGCAGGCCTCAGATGGGGCCCACTGAGGTACAGGACCCAGCCCCTGCTGTGTGGGGCCAGCATCCAGCCACACGAGGACATGTGTTTACAGTTAGTACCAAGAATGATGTCTGCAAACAAGTTCTACTCTCGACCTGGCGTAGCAAGACCGGCTGAGGAAAGCTTTGCTTATGTCTGCCTGGCCGGCTCAGGGTAGCCAGATGGTCCACATGCTTATCCATAAACACTTGGATACATGAATAGATGAATTCAACAACATTCCATACTGAAAACAAGAGCTAACATTTAGTGTGCCTTCTCTGTGCCAGGTGCTGTGTTAAGAACTTTATGTAAGGCTATTTTATTTACACTTACAACATCCCTGAAAGACACATCACTACTATTTCATTAGCCAGTTTTCATGTTTGAAAAGAATGTATGTGTATAGCAAAGCTTAAACAGACCCACAGGGTATACAACAAAACTAGCTTTCCTTGTACTTTTGACTTTCCCAGGCAATAACTGTTATCAGTTTCAGACCCTACATTTTTTTTTTTCCCTGAGTCAGAGTCTCACTCTGTCTCCCGGGCTGGAACATAGTAGCTCAGCCCCCTGGGCTCAGGTGATCCTTCTGCCTCAGTCTCCTGTGTAACTGGGACCACCATACCTGGCTAATTTTTTTATTTTTTGTAGAGATGAGGTCTCACTATGGCGCCCTGGCTGGTCTTGAACTCTTTGGCTCAAGCAGTCCCCCAATCGCAGCCTCCCAAAGTGCTGGGACTACAGGCAAGAGCTACCATGCCTGGGCTCAGTTTCAGACCCTACCTGCATCTTAAGGAGGTTATTCTTGACAGGGAACATAACAGCACTCTGTCTAAGGAAGGAGGCAGAATATTCCAGATCCCCTGGTTGAGAGATCCACCTCTCTCTGTGATAAAGTGGTCTGTGGCCCTTTTGATGACGAAACCCAGAACATCTGTACCTTCCTTCCACCTATGGGACCCACTGGGAGTCCTCCCCTTAGGCCTTCTCCTTCCTAAGGGACCTGCCTTGACCCTCCACTCCCTCCTGTGGCTGAGCAGGGCTGGAAGTTATATGTAAGCAGCCCCTCACCCCGGGTGGGTGAGGCCCGCAATGAGGCTTTCCACCACCTCCTGGTGGGCTGACAAAGCAGAATCTACTCAGAATGTATTACGTCACAGATGCTGAGGATTCTGGTCTTCAAGGCCTAGCACCTGACCCACATTAAGAAAATGGCATGCTTCTTAATACTGCAAAGTACCCTGGACCTCGCCCACTAGCCTGGTGTGCTCCTCGGAAGAGAACCCCAAACCCGGAACCTAGTGGAGAGTGGAGGTGAGGTGGCAGGCAGGTGCTAGTGCACCCATGTTAGAGTAAGAGGCGCCAGGCCGCCGCACTGTGCTGAACGGTGCCAGATTCTTGAAGGGCCAGGGAAGTGGATGCAGGAGAGAAAAGGCTGAGGAATGACTGGGGAGTTTCTTCAGCTCACTGGCACGTCCCGTTACCAGCTGGGGCCGGGCACCCCGGCGGACACACGACTCCAGGAGTCCTCACATACATAAGGAATCCAGTGAACATGCCAAAGGCAGGCATCAGGCACCGAGAAGTCCCGAGGACTGGGCAGAGAAACAGAAGGGGGAGGCGGGTCTCTTGGGAGTGGTCCCTGAGGGAGGCTGGGGGAAGTTCCAAGCAGCTGCTGAGGGGAGCAGCAGCGGGAGCCCCCACCAGGACCCTCAGCAGCGCTGGCAGGCGTAAGGGTTGTTGCCGGAAAGGTGACCCCCTCATGCAGGGTGGAAAATGCGTCAGAGGCAGACTATTTCCATGGAAGGTCTAGGGGCAGGCAATATGGTCAGGCTCTGGGGGTCAGATGGAACTGGGCTCCAACCTGGGTTCTGCCACTTCATGCTGTATGATATTGATCAAGTCGCTTACTCTTTCTGAACCTCCAGGTTCTCTGTAAAATGGGATAAAAAGAGCGCCTGTGCTGTGGTGGCCATGAGCGTGCCACTGCACTCCAACCTAGGTGACAGAGTGAGACTCTGACTCAAAAAAAAAAAGAAAAGAATGCCTGTCTCATAGGGTACAATGATTAAATGAAGTAATATGGAAGAGAGTTGGCACCAAGGAACCACCCAGGGTTTTCTTTCTTTCTATCTATCTATCTATCTATCTATCTATCTATCTATCTATCTATCTATCTCATCATTATTAGCAGTTAGAGCATGAGATTTCAAACAGTTGAACAGATGAAGGCTACTGGAATGCAAAACAAATAAACAATAACAACAAAAAACCTGGCTGCAGGAGATATGCAAATGTAAGAACTAAGAAGGAATAAGAGTGTCAGCCCAAAGAAGGCTGTGTTGAGTACTGAGAAGGAAAGAGTGAGCAGGCCTAGGGCCTCTCTCAGGTGGGTGGGGACAGGCAGGCAGCTTCAAAGGAGCAAAGGAGGGGCAGGGGCAGCCACTCTGGATTGGGTGGCATGGTCACAAAGGCCAGGGGAAGAGAGGGAGTGTCAGGGAGGAAGGGCTGATTAATGCTGTGTGAATATGTTTAGTTGAAAATATATCCAGGAAGCACATCAGAAGAATAGACTCTAAGATGTAGCTGTTGCTAGGTGTAATCATTTGGGGGGAGGGGGTTGGTGTATTTTTCTTAATGCACTCCTGTAGTTGTGAGGTTTGTTTTTAAAAATTAACAGCTAATACTCACATGGCACTTACACTTGCCAAACATTGTTCGAAGGGCTTTGCAGATATTAACTTAGTTCTCCAAACAATGCTGTGGGGTTGTTTCTGCTGCTTCTCCCAGTTTAGAACTAAGGGAGTACTTAGGCCGCAGCCAAGGTCAGCGAGAAGGCTAATGGCGAGTCAGCACCCTGCCGGCAGCCTGGCTCCAAGCCTGGGGTCTTAACCACAAGAGATGCTTTTACAATGGAAGAAAAACCCACCCGGTGATTGTCATTCACAAAACTGAGAGGAGGGGTAGCCATGATTCACTTTGTGGGGGCAAAAGGAAGCAGAGGGTCAGACTTACTGCTGGACTTGGGGACCTGGAGAGGAACGGGACCTCTGAGAGGTTTCCAGGGTGAAAGGTCAGGGGTCAGATGATAAGGAGCTGGAGAGAGAGCCATCAGTTCAGAGACATAGGCAGGAACACAGAGGGATATTGAAAGGGAGAGAGAGGCATGAACTCCTGACACATGAAACACAGGGGGATCTCAGACATCAGCTTGAACAAAGGAAGCCAATTCCATTTATACAAACAAAGTTCAAGGACAGGCTGAAATTAATCTCTGGGGATAGGAACAGCAAGAGTGCAGAGAGCAGGTGGGGACATGGATAAAGCAAGTTGGCCATGAAGGAGTTGCTAGCTGTCAAAGCCAATGACTTCAGCATTTCAGCTGCATGGAGCTCATTCTACTTTTTATATGTTTGAAACATTTTAAAAGATTTAAAAGTTTTTATTTATTTATTTTTTTAGAGACTGGGTCTCACGGTGTTGCCAAGGCTGGTCTTGAACTCTTGACTTCAAGCAGTCATCCTGCCTTGGTCTCCCAAAGTGCTGGGATTACAAGCATGAGTCACTGCACCCATCCTGAAAATTTTAAGAATAAAAAATTGAAAGTAAGATTCTATGATCCTAAACACTTCATAACATGTTATATGATGTTAGGAACATTACCAGTTGAGATTTCATTAAAGAATGAAGATATGGGACTCTTGACAAGATGGCGATGGCATAGGTGAACTGGTGAGATTCTCTGAACGGACCAAGACTACATACTGCTGAATAGACAGACTGTAAAGCAGAGGGAAAAG
>NW_007247023.1:419881-434391 GCF_000164805.1 Carlito syrichta | reverse complement strand
GTAGAGAGGGGAAGGGAGGTGGGACTAATAGTAGTCAATATCTGTCTGGGGATGGGGAGACACCCCTTATTAACAAGGGTACCTGAACGGTGCACATTTGTATACCTAACCCTTAACTGTACCCCACAATTTTATAATAAAAAATATTTTAAAAAAGAAAAAAAAGAATGTATTGTCATACTTTCTAATATTTGCCAATCTGTAATACTTGCCAATCTGATAGATAAAAATGATTTCTTAGTGTTATTTTAATTTGCATTTTTCTAACTAAACCATTTTCTTAACATATCTGAGGGCTATTTAATATATTTTTGGTTGACTTCTCTGTTCATGTCGGGTTTTTGGTCCTATCTTCCCTGACATTCAAAAGCTCGTTACACATTAGGGATATGTCTGTTGCAAATATTTTCTCCCAGTTTGTTAGCTGCCTTTTGACTTTGCTAGTCACGTGTTTTTCTCCCATGCACTATATTTTATTATTGTATGGTCAAATTATCAATCTTTTCCTTTTTGCATCTGTTTTTTAAGTCTTAATCTCTACACTAGGACTGTAGAGTAATTTATTCATGTTTTCTTCTAGTACCTGTATAGATTTTTTTTTTTTGTACTTAGGTCTCTGATACAACTGGAGTTTATTCTTTTGTATAGCATAAAATATGAGTCTAATTTTATCTTTTTTTCCCAAGTGGCTACCCAGTTGTCCAGGCACCCTTGATTAAAAAGAACATCTCTGCCTCAGTGATTTGAAATGCTACTTTTATCATATACTAAATTGCATAGACTCACCTAAAATTTTTCCTTTTTGCTCTTTTTGTACTTTGTCATAGTGTGATTTGTCTTATGCTTTCTGTTCATTGCCTGTAGCCACAAATAATGTTCTGGGTTGCTGTTTGTTCTTTTGAAAGGACAGTTAATTATTGCAGCAATAATCTTGAAAGCTAGAGAAATTTACCTTCTGGCTATGTATTTATAAACACTGTTACCCAAATTGAATCTACAGCTATGAGGCATTACTCCTTCCGCCTAAATGTTATCCATGTCTGTTCTACTGTAAAAATCATTAGGATGAAATGAAGCTTTTAAAAATGAGTCTCAGTGCTGCTTTGGAATGACTGCCTTGAAACCTTGAAGAATGGCCTTAGAAGCTCTGGCTTTATTACAGTTTGTTGTCTCTAGCTTCTGGACTTGTTTCCTTAATTCAGCTGCTGGATCTAGGTGGACAAATTGTAATACCGTGATTACTGCCAGAGTAGATTCATTAGAATCACGAGGTAATTTAACCTTAGTGTGCGCCTACATCCAGAGTACAAAGTTGCCTGGCAACAATGATGTTCTTGTTAAAATTCAGAAAGCCTGAAACAAAGTCCGGACAAAGTTCTTCCAGAATGAATTGATGTTGATGTGAGAAGGAGCAGCATTCTAAAGATTTCACCTTTTTTTCACAGTTAAAAGAAATCAGCTGTTCTGAGAAATAGATTAATGAAGACAATGCAGTATTGTACTCTCCCCATCTTATAAGGGAAATGTATTTGATTATGACATTGATCTGACTTTGCTTACAAAGCAACCCCAATTCTTGGTATTCAAATTATAGAGTATGTGCAAAGTTCCAGGGGAATTTTGATTTCTTGACGTTATCGTGTCTGTCTATTTTTAATACTGACATTTTAAAGGGATGAAGGAAAAAGCAGTGAAAAATGAAGTTGTGGTTTATCATTTGTAAGTGTTATTCAAAACTTTGCCCTCTAGAGGGAGCAAGAAGGTTATAGTTGCTAAGTAGTCATTTCCGAAAAAGATCTCAAATCGTATCTCCTTTCCCTCCCAAGATGGAAATTTGTTTCAGCAGGTGGAGCTGTTTCCTAGGAAATAGTATTATTCCTTTTACTTCTCAACTGCCCTACTCTGTCCTTCCTCCTTCATTAGGTAGAAAAGCCTATGAGTTCTTTTCTCCCCTATTCCTTCCCAACAACAAAAACGTTAGGGAACAGCTAAAAACTAAAGCACAGCTCAGTTTGACTAGTTAGAGACCTCCCCCTCCCTTTGGCTTCTGGGCTGAGAAGTTGGTATATCACAAGATTCTTTGTTGATGGAAAAGTCAAAGCTATTCGAGAATGCTTTGCTTCTTGGTCTCCTGCTTCCCAGGGTGGTTTCTCCACGATGACTAGACCCAAATAAGTACTTGTAACATCCTCTGGAATAAAAGCCTGTACAATAATGATGGCCTCATTTCAACATACACATTTTCTCTCTCCTCTGGGGTTATTTCCAAATTCAAGATGGGTTTGTGGTGCCTGGTGCTGGATCTTAAATGTTATGCTACATCTGAGAGCTTGCCTTGAGGGAGGCTTGGGATTGGGTGGGATTTTTTCCTCCTTTGTGTTGACATGGGGGTGGGGGGCTACAGAGGCTTTAGCCCTGGTGCAGTCTGTGCAGAGATTGAGCCTTTCTTCAAACTGTACTTTGGGCTTTAGGCACCATCTGTGTGCTGCTGACTCCCAACTTTTGTCCTCATCTCAGATCTCTCTTCTGAACGACCCATTTGACATTGCCATTTGGGTGTGTCATTGGAACTGCAGATTTACTAGGTTCAAAACAGAATCCTTGGCTTTTCCCACCCAAACCTGTTTCTTCCCCAGGATTCCTCTAAGTGTTTATTACTCACTTAAGAGTCGTTCCTTGGTTCCCTGCTTTCTTCACTCCTGCCATGTAATCCATCAACCAATTCTGTTAGTTCTACCTCCAAAATATTAGGAAATGTTAGGAAAAACTTTTCCTTCCTCTCCTCCACTTCTGCCAGATAGCAAGCTATCTCTCCCCAGAACGTTAGGATGCCTTCCTAACAGCTGTAATGATGGCCATGGCTTGGAACGATTTAATATGTTTTTCTTTTTTTCCCCGAATATGTCTGCCTCCAAGACAGGATAAAAGAATGCAAACTAAAAGGAACAGTTAAAATTTGGCTTCTGACATTAAAAAAACAGGGTCCTTTAGAAAAATGGTATGTTTGAAAGCTGGTCTTCACAGGGAAAGAAAGGATTTTATATTTTTAGTTCCTATTTATATAATAAGGATAGGCCTGAAAGATTAGATTATAGTTTTTTTCCATAACATGGAGAAAGTTTATTTTATTCATCATGAATGCTCAGTGACAAGGCTGGGGTCCAGAAGATGAGGGCTATGATATGAAGTTGAATAGATTTTTTGAGGACAGAGAGAAGGGAGACAGACAGAGGAGGTACATGGTCAGGTATTCTGATCTGACCTTTGGGTTGCAGTCTGGAGAGTGGGAAGTCTGTTATATACCTAAGAAAAAACAGAGCACAGCGGGACACCTTCCTAGCTTCCAGTCTGGATCACTGGGAAGAGGTCACCTGGAAGCTCTGTAAGGAGTTTCTTGGTCAACCTAGAGGATAACCACATGAAATAAATTCAGAGGTGTGGTCACGGAGAGTGATGGTCTAATTTGTATCCCCACACCTTGGTGGGCATGAATGAAGAGTTGAGAGCCAACAGGGATGACATGGGCTTACTGAGATGGGGGATTAGAGGCCCTAGGAGAGGGCTGTAATGCCAGTGATTGCTGGGATGAGTGGGTCTGTCAGATGAGGAGTCACCAAGATGGAGGACAGACCAAGATGTATACCAGCTGCAGCCTCAGCCAGAGCCCATAGTGACACCACCGAGGGCTAATGACAAAGGGGACAAGGGACATTACTGGAGAACAGACGAACCGGAGGGCACTGCGTGATTTTGAGGACTCTTCTCAATCTACAAGGTCATGTCTACTTTTCTCCTCACAACGTTGTCCTGGGGGCAAGAGTGGTGCTTATATCTAGAGACTAAACATGTTTAACCAAAGAGGCTGTGTTTCACCTAAAAGGAAGGTTTTAATTATTGTATTGATCTAAAGACATGGGAGCTAGTGAGTAAGAATAGATCTAGTCAAAGTGGAAGTCTAATTTCTCTGCACATTTGCATTCTGGGTGAGGTCATTGCACCCCTGTGGATTGCCTCTGCCTGTACTACTACCGCAATACACAATCTCAGAGCAGGCGGAGTGTCCTTAAAAGTGTGAGCCGCTGATCCCATCTCCCATCCCAACCTTCTGAAGGCTTCCCATTGGGCACAGAATGAAATACCAGCATCTCACCATGGCATACCAGGCCACACGTGATGTGGGTCCTGTCTTGCCCTCTGCCAGGAAGCTGCAGCACGATGGCGCTTCTGTCCCTTGAACAAGCCATGCTATTTCCCATCTCAAGTCTTTGTGCTTGCTGTTTATGCTAATGCCTTCCATTTACCCTTCCAGACCAAATGTTTACACTTTCGCACCTCACTCTGTGTGCCAGTCAGCTGGTGGCCAAGTGGAGGCTCTAGCCTCCTGAGAAGAGAGAATGAGAGGAGAGACTCAACCAGGGTACTGACTAGTCCTACTGTTCCTGGCTAGTCACTGGGCTTGGCTGCATCCTTTTACCAAAGGCCATAGCTCCTCTCAGGGGCCCTCTCCATCTTTTGGAAACCACTCTTCCCCTTGCCCCTGCAGGTCACGGGTACTTGTGACCTCCACCCCCCATCTTTGGTAGCCAAGGGCGGCTAGCTCCATTAAACTCTGTCGGCATTTTTGTACGTAGTCCCTCTTGAATGTCTTCTGCTTCCTGCCAGAACTCAAATGTTTCAAGCTTCATCTGCAGGCTCCTCCTGGGGTGTCTGCATGCTGGTTCTTGCTTCTTGAATCTCAGCTCAGATGTCACCTTCTCAGCGGGAGGGAAGGAAGCCTTCACTGACTGACTACCCATCATGTCACTGCCCTCACTTATGTCCTGCTTCCTGCCCTTCACTTTTTCTTTCTTTATTTGATTTGAAGTTTTTTTTTTTAAATTGTGAAAAAAGTAGTTAACGTCAGATCTACCCTCTTAAAACTAACTTTTTTTCTAGAGACAAGGTCTTGCTCTATCACCCAGGCTGGAGTGCAGTGGTATGATTATAGCTCACTACCAGCCTTGAACTACTGGGCTTAAGTAAGCCTCCTGCCTCAGCCTCCCAAGTAGCTACTTTTAAAGAAATGTTTTGTAGATAAGGGTCTCTAGAGACCTGGCCTCAAGTTATCCTCCTGCCTCAGCCTCCCAAAGCACTAGGACTATCGGTGTGAGCCACCACAGCCAGCCCTTATCCTCTTGAGAACATTTTAAAGTATACAGTGTGACTGTTTATGACAGTCACAGTGTTGTACCACAGATCTCCAGAACCGATTTGTCTTGTATAATTGAAATTTTATATCTGTTGAATAGCAACTCCCCACTCCTCCTCTGCCTCTGACAACCACCATCCCGCTCTCTGCTCCTCTGTATTTGACTATTCTAGATATCTCAGATAAATAGTGGAATCATGCCGTGTTTGTCCCTTTGTGACTCTGCCCTTTACTCTTTTTAATGACATATTTTTAATTTCATGCATTAAGATTATGATAATATGACACTACCTCTTTGTTGCTGTTTTTGTTTTGTTTTGTTTTTGTTTTCATTGGAGCCAGTGTCTCACTCCATTTCCCAGGCTGGAGTGCAGTGGTATTAGCACAGCTCACCACACCCTCGATCTCCTGGGTTCAGGCGATCCTTCAACTTCAGCCCCTCAAGTAGCTGGGACTACAGGTGCACGCCACCATGCTTGGCTAATTTTTTGTAGGGATGGGGTCTTACTGTGTTCCCTAGCCTGGTCTCAAACTCCTGGACTTAAGCAATCCTCCTGCATTGGCCTCCCAAAGGGCTGCGATTACAGGTGTGAGCAACCAGGCCCAGTCACTGTTGTTTTTTACTTGTCTCTTCTAACTGGACTGTAAGCTAAGAATGGAAGGAAGCTTGTTTTTTTTCACTCACTACTGTGTCCCCAGCACCTAGATGAGAGCTTGCACATAAGAGTCAGACAACAAATATTTTGTTGAAGAAATGAGCGAGGAGCTGATTTTTTTGTGTTCTTAAGAAGCCTGACTCTCAAGGCAGGTGTATGTGGGGGTGTGAAAAGCAGGTCAGGAAGTTGTCTTATTTCCTTGTTCTGTTATTGTGTCAAGGTGCTAGCTCTGCTTCTCAGGTACTGCTTGTTAACTGATTCAACCACTTGTACTTGGGAAGCAGAAAAGGAGAGGCACAATCATTGTGCTTCAGATGAAGATCTTTTTTTTTTCTGAGTCAGAGTCTCGCACTGTCGCCCAGGTTGGAGTGCAGTGGCATGCTTACAGCCACCGCAGCCTCGACCTGCTAGGCTCAGGCCATCCTTCTGCCTCAACCTTCCAAGTAGCTGGAATTCCAGCAATGTGCCGCACTCCCAGCCAATTTTTTGATTTATTGTGGAGGCAAGTTCCCGCCAAGTTGCCCAGGCTTGTCTGGAACCCCTGGGCTCAGGCAATCCTCTTGCCTCGGCCTCCCAAAGTGCTGGGATGACAGGCTTGAGTCACTGCGCCCAGTCCAGATGAAGACTTTTTAATGGAAACATGAAAGGCGGTCCCATGCCAATCAATCTGTTGCCTTTACCTAGTGGCAGGCATGTTCAGTCTCCACTAGGAATGGAATCTGCTTTGCATTTCTTTAAAATCTTGAGGCCGTGGCATGGGGGATGGTGCAGAACGAACATCACACAACGTTTGTGCCAGAAAATGACAAGTGTGCCCTGAAGACTGTGTGGGAATACTTGGACTGCATAAAAACCCCAAGGTGAACGCTTCGTGATGTTACCCAGCTCTCTGGGCCCTGAGCCATCAACTCCAAGATTTGGGTTCAGGATTCTGTACTTTTAAGAGGTACCAAAGCTGCGTATGGGGCACAGCCAGGTTGAGAGCCATTGGCCCGGCACAAAGAGGATGGGCTCTGCTTATTTCCATAGATTCAGGCAGCTAATTATGTTGTTTTAAATGTTCTGAACCACTGCACAGAGCTGATGAGCCAATCACAGTTTATGTTTGAATCAATAGATGCTTTCTCTCATATCTTTGGAAATATTCATCCATACCAATTGGGTCTTGAAACCTTAGCATTTGAAGGCTAGTATTATTTTTAATTGATAAAGTAAGAAATTGAAACTTGGAAAGGTTAGCAAATTTATTTGACCATAATGGCATTGAAAAGACTCTCTTTCTCTCTTTAAGCCTCACTATAATACAAGAATTCATGGCATAAAGCTCTTTTTATTTTAAAATGAGACCCCGTCAGGATCCTATTGCTGATTTTCTGTTTCCTGGTGTTCCTCTCAATACTCCATATCTTATTTTTATAAAGGGCAGACTCTTGAATGGATTTGTCATTGTTGGGTAGGCCCTGTCTTCAGAAGCCTTCTTCAGCTCATTTCTGTTTGCGGCTTATAAAATAGCAGGCATCTGTGAACCAAGCAGATGTAGTCATTGGTCCATGTCACCTTCTCGTTCTTGTGTACACATTTGTACCGTTTATAGTCATATCACCTCCAGAATTCTATAGCATATATCTTCCATGTATATTATACCATAAATATATTTTTTGTTCTCTTCTTTTTTATACCATGAATGTTTTTAAAATCAACTTTATTGAGGTACAGTTGAGATATAATAAACTGCATCCATTTGGGTATAGATAGTTGTACAAGTAGTTGAGTTTTTACAAAGGTACCTGTTGTTGTATCTACCACCATAATCAAGATACCGGATATTTTTACAGTCCCAGAAAGTGCCCTTATAGCCTCCTAGGGTCAATCTCTCTTTCCACTTTTGGCCCCAGGCAATCACTGATCTACTTTCTATCACGACAGATTCATTTACATTTTCTAGAATCTCACATAAATTATATACATAGCTATAATTTTGTGTTTCATTTCTTTTATTCAACATAATATTTTTAGATATAAATGTTTTTCATTTTGCTTTACCTTTTTTTTATTGCTTAATCTTCCTACTACCATCACCACTCCCATTCTCTTAAATCAGATAACTTAAGCATGGCATGTATATTTCCATCCCCTCTATAAGTATTCATACAACCTACATATATGAGGGAGCCTAGGGAATCAGTCTGTAAAGGTCATTCTCACAGGACACAAAATCAAATAGCAAAGGGCAAGAATGGATTTGGAAGGGCAAAGAGAGAGCAATCAACAGAGGTGGGTAGATAGTTCTGTTGAACAGATAAGAACACTGGGAAACTCAGAAGAACCCTACAGTTAGTCAGTGGCAAAGCCAGCATTCCAACACAGCACAGCTCTTCTAACTCCAAATCTTATCACCCATCTCCCTCTAAGAGGGTTCTTTGCTTCACAAAATTTTGAGTATCCCAGGTGCAAGAATCTGGAGAAAAGATAATGATGTTAGTGATGGTGATGGTGACCATGAAGATACTGGTGATGATGTTGATCATGATGGCGGTAGCGATCATGGTAGTAATGAGGCTGATGTACAATGTGATGACAGTGATGATTCTGACAATGATATTGATTGCCATAATGGTAGTGATGATTATGATGGTGATTGTGGTGGTGGTGGTGATGATGGCAGTGGTATGACAGTGTTGATGATAGTGATCATGGTGATGGTTGTGACGATGGCGGTTACAATGATGGTTGTGATGATGGTGGTGATGAAGATGGTGATGTTAGTGCTGATGGTGATTGCCATGATGGTAGTGGTTGTGCGGATAATGGGAGTGATGATAATGGTGGGGATAAAGATGATGTTGATGATGAGGACGATGAGGATGATAGTGGTGATAATGGTGATGTGGTCCTTTAAGAGCACTCAGATCCAGGGAGAGCTGAAGGTAACAAAAAATAAAACCCATCCTTTCCCCAGTACTTTCCCAAACTTTTTTCTTAATTCGTCCTCACTACAATCCTGTGAGAAGTATATCAGTATCATGTATCACTCCCATTTTAGAGGAGAACCTGAAGCCAAAGCAATTTCTCAGCAATTGGCAGAAGCAGGTGAAATACATTAATCCGGTCTTTACATTTCAAGTGTTTGTAAAAATCAGTTACATCAGTTACAAATATTCTAATGGCATATTAGGTATTCAATAAATTCAACAAAAATTACGAATTTTTCATGCTTAAATTAAAGGCAACTTTTGTTCATGCCAGGTTACTGCTAAACCTTTGAGAAGGAATCAGTTGATGTGGATTAACTTGGAGGGATTTCAGTTTGGTGGTGGTTGTCATTGTTGTCCTTAGCGGGGCAGATGGAGATGCAGGTAAATGTTTACAGTGGGGTCCATGTTTATGAAATACACGCTAACCATATTGCCCTCTGGCTTCCCATTTGGTTGGTCAAGTGGCGGATGCCAGCATGTGGGAGGAGGGAAAGGTTGAGCTCATTCCCCCACCTTTGCCCCATTTCCTCCTTGCTTGGTCGTGGTTTGGGCAGATGGTTGCAGCCCCTCTCCCACAGCCACCACCCCGGCGGCCCTAACAAGGTTCCTATAACATCATCCCTTCCTCTTGCCCCTTAGGCTTAGGGTCAGGGACCGCTTTCTGCTGTTGCCGGTTGCTGGTTGTTTCACCGTTCCCCTAGCCCTGCCCACACCTTTAGCTCCTACTATGAAGTTACTGTTGCTCAGCTTCTAGCCACCCTTCTAGGCCTTGCTTTTTGGTACTGAGATGTTGCGAATGACAGCCCTGTTTGTCACAGCCCCTGTCAGCTCTGCCAATGCAGAGTGCTGCAGGAGCCTGCAAAGCTAGATGGAGGAGCAGGGACCCCTTCCGCCTTTGCTTCCTCTTTCTGTTGGAGTCTCCTCGGCTGCAGCCCTTGGCCTGCAATAGCAGTGGGACCCTGCCTTCTGTGTTCTGCACCCTGCCCTCCCTACTCCAGCTTCATCTCAAGCGCGGGTAGCAATCAGGCGGCACAGCGCCTCTTCTTCAGTCCCAGGTCAGCAGCCTCCTCTGAGCTACCAGATTATAACACCCCAAGATCTTCCCTTTGCTCCTGGCCTGAGGAGTGCCAACCTTTCACAGTTACTTTTCTGTGTTCCCATTCACATATTCAGAAATCCAACCCCTATCTTTTCTTTTTTCCTTTTATTGTGATAAAAAGCACATAACTTAAAATTTCCCATCTTAACCATGTTTAGGGATGCAGTTCAGAAGTGTTAAGGAAGCTCACGTGGTTGTGGATCTAATCTCCAGAACTCTTCCATATCTTGCAAAACTGAAACTCTATACCCATTAAACAACCCCATTTTCCATTCCCCAGCCTTGGTAACCACCAATCTACTTTCTGTGTCTATGAATTTGGCTATTTTAGATACCATATATAAAGATATCCAACCCTTTCTTTATATTTAATTCACTTGATTAAAATAATTGGCATAGTTTCTGTTTTTCTGATTGGACCCTGATTCATCTTTATAAATAGTCCCTTCTTTCAATAATTTTCAATTAGACTCTTTGAAAGTGCCATCTGATCCCTGCTGGGACCCCAACTGATACACTATCTTATGGAAGTATTGGGGGAACAAATGAAGATTAAGCTATAATAATAAAACAGTTGAAACAAGCATATTATTGTTATTCCAAATGAGGCCACATCTGATCTCCCCCTGTAGTGTCCCTTGAAACACTGACACCCAGAGAAGAGTAATAACAAACACAAGAAAATGGCTGCAATGTCAATTTCAACAGACCCTTTGTGGCTCTGGGACTGGAACTTTGTCCCTTTTTCTAAGAGAGGATGCAGGGAATATAATAAAAAGCTCCATATTCATATTCACAAGTTAATGTGGGAAAGCAGCCAGGGTTTCTGTCCTCAAGTGATACAGAGACTCTGGCTCCACCAAGACAAGGCTTGGATCCCAGATATCAGTCCCCAGTGATTGAATGACACTTCAACATCCTGACTTCAAATGAAAAACCGGGTTACTTTTCCAGAATAGTAATAGACTGGAAAATTCCCAACCACCTGCCAGCTCACAAAGGCCAGAAACTCCTTGCAGCCATAATCCTGGTCAGAGATTTCCCTGGCAGAGTGGGGTCCCCTAATCTCTTTACAAGGAGCCCTCCTTTCCAAGGAATCAGAAGGTAACCTGAGGCTCCAGCAGGTCTTGCCCAGGGGCTGTAAAGAGGCAAGTGGCAGGGAGTATTGTGCAAGCCCAGCCAGGAGGACCTTGGAATTACTCAAATAGTGCCCTGGCAGGCTATGCCTTCATTCTGGAGAATACTTACCGCCAACTCCTGCTAGGAAAGAAGGCCTCAAAACACCAAGTCTAGGGAGAGGATTAAGGAATTTCTTTGGCAGCTGTTAATCAAGAAAACCTGAACTCCAGGGGGGGCAGATATTGCTCCTGAAACTATTTGGCTGACTCCGTCTGTTTGTACTTGGATAGGACTAACCATAAGAAAAAACACTAATCTGTGTGAGTGTTGTGGCTAGATGTTATGGGACACAGACATGAGCTACTCCTCTGGTGTCCAAGAACTGTATAAACCTAAAGAAATGATTTGCAGAGTCCTGTGTGTGTATGGAGATCTGGAACGATTTTCTGGGGCCTGTAAATGTCATCTGATTCACAAGACTGAAGTGCCTTCTTCCTGCCTCTTCCTCCAACCCCAAATTCGCAACAGCTCTGGGTGATGAGTCCCTGGAGGACAGGATGATGACTTTCATCCTTGAATCCCCAAAAGTACCCTACCTGGCAAGTTTTGTGCACAGTCTTTATATGAGTACTTACTAAACTGAACAGACATAGCAGCCTACAAATTTTCGGAATCCAAAATAAATCCTTTCCATCCCAAAGGCTGGCTAGTGATGAAAGACCATTTCAGGGATCTCAGTAACAGTTTCTTCTGTTGGTGAGAAACCTCTTCCCATGAGGGGTCTTAAAATCAGAGGAGATTACGCACAAATTTGGGAGGCTGAGTACTAGTGTTTGTTTCCCCACCAGCACTTTTTTGTCTCAGTTTTATCATCTGCAAATTCAGAGTCTCTTCCCCTCTCTACTACTCAATAATGTTATGATGGGGAATTATTATAAAAATAGGAGGAAGGAATTTTATTATAAACTCAAAGTCATGGTACTAGCAGTGATAGATATTCGTCACTTGCTTTCCCTTCTAGGTTCTTAGAGGAGAAGAAGAGACAACTTAGGGAAAGAAAAACAGATGTAGTCTGATATTGTCATTAAGACAATGTAACTTTACATATTGTAGGTGAGTAGGTAAGACAGATAACTTTGAGTTCCTTGCTTTAAGATAGAGTAATGGAAATGAATCAGAACATTGCAAGAAGTGAAAGGACTTTAGTTTTACCATTATACTATTCTTAGTTGGAATTATTCTCTTCTGCATTTTAGTTATGACCAGGCATCTGCTAGAACATTAAGATAGAGGGGCAGGGTTGCAGCGTGAGAGGCGTATTTAAATAATTCTAGAATGCCCATTTTCTACATGCCAGTGTCTCTGGGGATCAGTTGATGGTGTTGGCCAGACTCAGTGGAGAGACAGTTGTTAATAACATCAAAACTTAGTCATAGCAGTTCATGCTGTTCATCACTTCAGTTGAACTAAGTGCATCATTGGTTCTGTAGGTGTTGAGTCTAATTGCCAGTTAAATGGTCCTCAAAAAGATTACACTATGATTTGACATCGAGATGAAAAATTACCCTGTGTGCAAATAGGCATAGAAACAGAGCAGCAGGACTTTAATTTGATATGGGTGAAGCAAATATGCATGGTTGGAAGAATGAACACAATAAGCAAAGTTTTTACAAAGTGCTTTCTGGAACCTAAGAGACAAGAGTGCTTTCTGGAACCTAAGAGAATAAGAGCCAGTCCTCAAGCAGAGGAAACTGTTAATAGAACCACAAAAGTATTGGCTATCCCAAGCCCAGATACATGACAGCAGAAACTGATGGCACATCTTGGATGGATGAAAAAAATAGCAAGGCAACCAGAGGCTCACGTGACCGTAGGAGACGATGGTTAAGGCATTGTGTCAGATAGTCTAAAGGGCAGTGTTTACTCTTTCTTGGTAGTACATAAGATAAAGTATGACTTACAGTCAATGGAAAATGACACAAATGCAGGCTTACCACATGCAGAGAGCCACTACTGTTTTCACAGGAAAAGGAAGACAGACCCAATGCCTCTTTTGCTGGTGTGCCTACTCTTTTGAGAATCAGTGCAGAGTTGCTGAGTTGGTGCATAACTGACCAGGCACCGTGAGTGTAGGAGCATCTGGTATGCCCCTGATACTACTTGCCCTAATGATTCTGAATAAACAGGAGGTAGGAAAAATCAGCTGGCAATGGTCAGCCACTAAGCATAGATGCCTTTTAAATTCACTCTTCAAGAAATCAGGCAAGGTTTTGAGGGTAAATGAGCAAGAAGACCGCGTCTCCTGGAATGAATGGCTCTTCCTAGATGTGGTAAACACACATACAAAGGATTTTAGTGTAAATGACAAAAATAAACATATCATTGGACAGAAGACAGGATGTCTCAGAAAAAAAGTAGAGGGAAAGAGAAATTTGGCTAGTAAATATTTAATTGTCTCCAAGTTTATACCTTTAAATTCACCAAGCATGAGTACTTTATGGGTATATTCAATTTTATACAATCAGTTATGAATATCCATAAAGTAACAAAATCACCAGAAACTTAAAGATGGCATATATCTACATTTCTACAACATTTCTATTAGCAAACAGGACATAAATAAAAGGAATATATATGCAATCTTGTTTTCTTATCCATCCCACCCCATCCCCACCTTGACTTTCCTTAGGCCTGGACAAAATTCTAGACATTTTGGGTTTTTAATTCTTCATCATGTTTATGGTAGTTCTTAATCTGGGTCTCATAGGTAGAGTTCCATGGATGGGCTCCAGGGAGCATATGTATTCTTGAAATTTTATGAAGAATCTTTATTAATGTGTGCTTTTTGGTTGTATTAGGGAGAGAGATTCTGGTTGTCATCTATTTTTTTTTTAATGTCCATATTTTACAGAGTGAAAGGGTCCATTCACCACTTGTGAGCATTTTGGATCTGTTGTGACTTGGCCCTCAGTCTCTCCCAGACAAGGCACTTTGGGTATTTTGTCAGCAGGAGGCTGGGGCTAGACCCAGTGACGACGGAGAGGGAGACTTGTGAGTGACAAGGCACCTGGGAAATGACTTTGCGATTCCATCTTGGTTTTGGGATTTGGCTGCCAAATTGTCCCTGCTTTTCCTCAAAATAAACAAAGAAAAGCCACTGCATTCCTGTGACAGCCAGGTTTAATCAGGCACTTCGAACTTTGTATTTAAGTGACAAAAACCAGGTCCCAGTCCTTGAGTTTTCTTCTCCCCCTGGCAGGGTCAGAGATCCCCTGACTGTGATAAGGATGAGGTTGGGGAAGGCTATAGGGGCAGCTACCCAGGCCACTTGCTACTGATGGTGACTACTCCAATTTGAAAATGCAAAAAGGTTGGATTAGATGGATTCTTAATGAGATATTAGAATTCCTGTACCTCCCAGCTCTGGTCTTGCCTAAATTGATGCTCTGAACATTCTAGGTGAAGAGGTGACT
>NW_007247023.1:340362-419136 GCF_000164805.1 Carlito syrichta | reverse complement strand
GTGAAAGACATTAAAAAATGGTTCTAAAGTTTCTACATGAGGAAGGATTGGGATTTCATGCTGGCTCTAAGAGGCGTGATGGTTCACAGCTATCATCCCAGCACTTTGGGAGGCAGAGACAAGAGGATTGCCTGAGTCCAGGGGTTCGAGACCAGCCTGAACAATTTGGCTGGGCAATAAATCAAAAAGTTAGCTGGATGTGGTAGTGCACACCTGTGGTTCCAGCTACTTGGAAGGCTGAGATGGAAGGATCACCTGAACCCAGCAGGTCAAGGTTGTGGTGGCTGCAATTGTAATGCTGCACTCCAGCCTGGGCGACAGAGTGAGATTCCAACTGAGAAACAAACAAACAAACAAACAAAAAACCCAAAAAGAAATCCTCCTAAAGGGACAGGCCCAAACAAAGAAAATAACAACTTTAAGAACAACTGACTGGGCATGGTGGCTTATATCTGTAATCCTAGCACTTTAGGAGGCCAAGGTAGAATTGCCTGAGCCCCAAAGTTGATAACAGCCTAGGAAACATAGCAAGATCTCATTTCAACAAAAAAGAAAAAAATTATTCAGGCATGGCACAAGCATGTAATCCCAACTACTTGGGAGGCTCAGATGGAAGGATTGCCTGAGCCCAGGAAGTTGAGGCTGCAGTGAGGTGTGAGCGTATCACTGCACTCCAGCCTGGGTGACAGACTGAGACTCAAATTAAAAACAAAACAAAACAGTCAGGCACAGTGGCTCACACATGTAATCCCAGCACTTTGGGAGGCAGAGGCAAGAGGATTGCCTGAGCTCAGGGGTTGGAGACCAGCCTGGGCAACATGGTGAGACCTCGTCTCTACAATACATAAAAATATCAACCAGGCATTGTGGTACATGCCTGTGGTTCCAACTACTTGGAAGGCTGAGGTGGAAGGATCACCTGGGTCCAGCAAGTCAAGGCTGCAGTGCCCATAAGCGTGTCATTGTACTCTAGCCTGGGTGACAGAGTGAGACTCTAACTCAAAAAAAAAAAAACCAAAAAAAAAAGGCAAAGGGAGTGGCAGAGAGACTGGTCTTGGAGGTAATTTTGCATTGCAAAATGTCTTGTCTCCTCTCACATTAACTGTTTATGTGGGGTGGACGGTGGAGAAGAGCTGATGAAGATTGTCGAGTGGTAGAGATGGTCCCTCAGCCCCACACGCAGCACCACACCAAGTTACCCCTTGGTGCCAACATAAGAGAGTGAACACATTATTATCTAGCTCATTTCATGACTTGATCAATCAATCCGTTGATTAATGATGTCTGTCAGTGCTAAGAGGTGCATAGCACCATGGGAGCCCATAGAAGGACGCCCAGTCTGGGATAGGGCAGGAGGCAGAGATTTCTTAAATAAGCAACTTTTAAGCTGAGACCAGAAATAAGTGATAAGAACGGGCATAGAAGGAGGGTGAGCTGGGGCCTGGGCGGCAGCTAAAACCAAGTCAACATAACAGTGTCACAGTGGGGTTAGAGAGAGGCAGGGTAGGATCCTACAGGTTCTTACGGAATTTTTTTCTTCCTACTTGTTGCTGTGTGATCTTCAGTAAGTATCTTAATTTCCTCAGCTGTAAAATGGGGGACAGAACCAATCTGACCAGGCTGTGGCAAGGATTAAAAGTTGCTTGTCAAATACAGCTTTATTTATTTTATTTTTATTTTTTAAGATAGGAAAACATAGTTTATTTAGAAAGTAAATTAGAGAGAGAGGGAGAGAGAAGAGATTCACCTTCCCAAAGTAAGGGAGAGGGCCAAAGCCAGGAAACACAATGGCTATGGCTCAAAGGGCACACAGCCACACCAGAGTCTAGCAAGGCAATGGCCTAAAATACACCTTTATAAAAACAAAATTGTCGTGAGTGCTCAGTGTCAGATAACTCATACTATACACTCTTGAAAATGATGGAATGGTTTTGGCAGAAGCCCAGAATAGATCCTCTTCAGAAGGTTTACCTTACGGGGGAGGGAGGCAAGTCTGCCCTGTTCCACCAGGACCAGTCTGTCCCTGGTCCTGATGGCAATCTCTATTCAGAATCTTCTCTGGGCTCAGCCAGAGGTGACTTCTTCTCCAGCAGGCTGTCCAACTTTTGGAAGAAAGTCATTTTTCTAGTTTCTGAGTGTGCCATTACTTTCATTTTCTCTCTGACTTTAATGAATTCTAGCTCCCTCCCCCCATTTTTTAAAAGTAAATTCGGGAACAACAACTCAGTAAATTTGGTTAGATAAGCATGTTTTTTTTATAACTCAGTAAATCAATCTTAATAGAATCTTCAGACATTGATGAATCAATATGACATTTGGTGGTAGCATCACTGAACAGGAATTGCACCTCACATTTATTTAAATTTTATATATGAAGTACTGTGTGATTAATTCACAAATGGTCAGTGGAGATCCTTTGATGAAGTAATGATCTGTCTGCTCCTTACCTCTCTCCATTGTTTTTCTCTTATAAGGTGGGTCAACACACACATGCAGAGTTTCTAGACTGAGCCTGAGTATCTGCTCTCATGATAACTATTTTCAACTTTACAAGAGTTTATATAATACCGCTCTTCCCATTCATAAGCTCCTCTCCTTGATTCCATACGTGTTTTGTTTTGTTTTTTGAGTTGCAGTCTCACTCTGTTGCCCAGGCTGGAGTGCAGTGGCACACTCATGGCCACTGCAGCCTCGACCTGCAGGACTTAGGCGATCCTTCTACCTCACCTTCCAAGTAGTTGGAATTATAGTCATGTGCCATCATGCCCAGTCGAATTGTTTTTATCTATTGTAGAGACGAAGTCTCGCCATGTTGCTCAGGCTGTTCTCAAACCCCTGAGCTCAGGTAATCCTCTCACCTCCATCTCCCAAAATTCTGGGATTACAAGTGTGAGCCACTGTGCCCAGCCCATACATGTTTATAAAAATTTAGTCTGGAAGATTTCTCTGACTTAATGAATGAAGAAAGCATAGGAATAATCCCTGGGGAACCAATGTAGGCTTAGTCACTTACTAGCTGTGAGACATTATGTAGGATGGATTTGGCTTCAAGTAACAACCTAACTAGTGGAATCTAACACAAAGAGATATTGATTGATTGATGGATTGATTGGATACAACAGCAGGGCCAAAAGTAGGAAGTTGCTGGCTTGATTCAGCCTCAGCTGAACGATGTCATCCAGGATGAGGTTTCCTATGTCTTTCCCTTCTACAGTCCTTAACTGGTAGCTGATTTACCGTCACACAATATTACTTTATCACCTCAAGATCCCATCCCAGTTCCAATCTACATGTTTCTTTTCAGGCAGGACAAACAAGGAAGGTTGGCTCCTCCACGTCTTCCCTACTTTACTAAAAGAGCAGAAGATTTTCAAGAAACCCTCCCAGCAGATGCCACTGGTCAGAATTGCCATGTGACCACGTCTAGCTGCAAGGGAGTCTGAGAAGATATTTAGTTTTTTTTCTTCGTGAAGTAAAAAATAGCAAGGGGAGGGAGAGTAGTTCAGAAATGCCTGTGGGATTAGTCCATGGGCAATATCTGCCACAGTGTCCATGGATAATTTGTATAGTTTCCAGTTTCAGACACTAGTTTCCTCAGGTATAAAATGAGATGACTTTAACAGAATCTAGATGATCTCTGGGCTTCCCTTTAGTTCTAAAGCAGGACTTCTTGAGCTTGGATGCATGTGTAGATCACCAGGAGATCTTCTTAAAATGTTGATTCTGGTGGGTAATTAGCCTGAGAGTCTGGTGGGTAATTAGCCTGAGAGTCTGCATTTCTAACAGGTTCCAGGTGAGGATGATATTGCTGAACCACACTTTGATTTGCAAGGTTCTAAAAGTCTGTTATGAGTCCTGAGATATCTCTCTGCTTTTCTCATTAGACAGGCCAGCTTAAGACAAAGGCCATACAATGTTTCCTAGAAAGACTGAAATCACAGAAATTTTCTGTTCATCGACAAATGTGCACATTCCTGCTATTTTTTCATCATCCGAGATAGAGCCTCTGTCTGAAGGAGATCATAAGTCTTTGGGGAAAAAGGAATGTGGAATAACTTTTCTAAGTTAATTCCAATAACAATCCTTGGAGGCTAGTGAAATTCCTCTCATCTTACCAAAAAAGGAATCTAAAAATCAGAGACTTGAGGAAGTTAGGGTCATGTAGCTGATAGAGAACAGGGTTTAGATTCTAAACTAGTCCTCTGATTTCAAAGTCCACGTTTCTTCCATTTCATCATGCTGATCTTGCAGAGGCCCACACGTGAAAGACAGCAGGGAAGAATCTGAGAGCTCCCATTCAAGTGATGAATAATTTGTTACACACCTGTCTGTGTTAGCTCATCTCCATTTGCCCCTCCAGATCCATTCTTCACCCTCTTCCTTGTCTCCTGGGGGGGACTGGCCACTCCCTAGGCTCTGACCTCCAGCTGGGTCTGGCCAATGGCAATCACCTACAAGAGACTGTGGACCATGGAAGACTAGTGTTTCAGATATTTGTTTCCCCCCTTCCCCCATTGTTTGGCAGTAGCTGTGTTTTTCTACTTTGAGGTCACAACTCCTAGAAAGACTGAAATCACAGAAATTTGGCTTCTCCTATGGCCCTCATTGGTTTCTAGTAACTGCTCCATTCCTTTGTCCCTTCAGGTCTGGTTAATAACTTCTTCCCCTGTTGCTAGTCACTGTGTAACTCACTGTCCCTTTTGGGTGCCCTTAATCCTGCTCACCCCTCTGTAAATAGTCTCTGTGGTTGTTTTTTTTTTTTTGAAGTGCTGCCTGTTTCCTGCTGAGACCATGACTCACTAACTCATTTCTTTTTCTGAGTTGGAGTCTTACTCTGTCCCCCAGGCTGGAGTGCAGTGGCATGCTAACGGCCACCGCAGGCTTGACCAGCTTGACTCAGGAGATCCTTCCCCCTCAACCTTCCAAGGAGCCGGAAATATAGGTGTGTGCTGCCATGCCCAGTTAACTTTTGATTTATTGTAGAGACGCGGTCTCACCAAGTTGCCCGGGCTGGTCTTAAACCTGCGGGATCAGGCAATCCACTCACCTCAGCCTTCCGAGGTTTATAGGGTGAGCCATCAAACCCGGCCCTAACTCATTTCTTAAAAATATTCAGGTAGTGGTAGATACCGTTAAACACTATAGTCGTTAGAGGAGAAGATTTGAGAAGCTTCAATGGTCAGTCTTTTAGGACTTTAGCTGGGCCTTGACATGTGGAGAGAATTTGCAGGAACAAAGGAGAGAGGACATGCCAGAAGAACATCAGGCAGAGGCAATAATTAAAGGGATGAGGGAATATACCTGTATTTTGGGATCAATAGTAAAATAGGTTACCTGTGGTGAAACCAGATGAGGGTGGGTTATAGGAATAGAAATGCTAATATTGGTAAGTGCTTGAGTTAGTACTGATCTAAGTGCTTTTCTTGAACTAATTCATTTCATTCTCAGCCCTGGGATTATTCTCACTTTTAAAGGGGAGGGGAAAGTTGAGGCAGAGAGAGATTTAGAGTCATAGTCCTTAAATTGCTAGGATTTGACCCTTTGTGGTCTGGCTCTAAGACTGCCTTTTGACCCACCATGCTGGGCTAAAGCATAGACTTCCAGAAGCCACTAACTGGTTTGAAGCAAGGATGAACTCTGAAGAAATCGGTATTATAGAGAAGGGAACTTGGACTTGCAGGATAGAAGTTATGCAGGGAAGAGCTGTGGGAACCTGCTGACTCTTGCAAAGGTATTCCTGCTTTTTAGGGTCTCACTTTGTTGCCCAGGCTAGTCTCGAACTCCTAACCTTAGGTGATCCTCCCACCTCGGCCACCCAAAGAGCTAGTATTACAAGTGTGAGCCACTGTGCCTAGCTGAGTTCATGCTTTTCATCTTGGTCCTTTCTGGGTGGGACAATGGAAGCTCTAGCTTTCCTTTTCACGGGCCCCAGGTCAGAATTCATGCTCTTTTATCTTAGTGACGGAGAAATGGAAAGGACCAGAGTCAGGGCAACTGAAAGGTGCCCTGGAGCAAGGTCCTGTTCATAAAGGGCCTGAATGAAGTGGCAGCCCTGATCCTGACAGAGCCCTTGCATCTGCGTAGTCATTGTTGCCACTACAACAATGACTATGCCCAAGATTTGGAGACAGCCCTTTAGGTATTAACATAATTGTTTTTGTTTTAATTGCTCAGAGATGAATTTCTTTAACAGCCAAAATAGCTCTAATTGCCCAATTTGTTCTCTATTTTCCATGTGGAAATGTAGATTAGCCTGAGTTACTCTTCCTTGTCTGTAGTGTGGTGACAGTAACACCTACAGGATGTGTACTGTGTGCCATTATGTGTACTCGCCTCATGGAGGCCAACCCCAGTGTAGGTGTTTGCTACTGTTAGTAGGAACTGCTCCCTCCTCTTAATCCACCTTTCTTCCATTTAAAGTCATCATGAAGTGATAATCAGTGCTCCAGGCACGGTGGCTTACACCTGTAATTCCAACACTTTGGGAAGTGGAGGTGAGAGGATTGCCTGAGCCCAGGGGTTCAAGACCAGCCTGGGCAACTTGGTGAGACCTCATCTCTGCAATAAATCAAAAAATTAGACAGGTGTGGTGACATGTACCTGAAGTTCCAGCTACTTGGAAGGCTGAGGTGGAAGGATCGCCTGAGCCCTGAGAGCTGAGGCTGAGGTGGCTATGAGCGTGCCACCACACTCCAGCCTACGCAACAGAGTGAGACTCCGGCTCAAAAAAAGGAAAAAATGATAATAAGAATATTGGCGGTTAGTCTTCCTTTCTCCCTCCCTCACTTCCTTCTAACTGTGAAAAATTCCAAACATACATAAAAGTAAAGAGATTGTGAAATGTATCATCATCATTAAGATTTAACAATGCTCAGTAGTTTACTGCATTTGGCTTATCTTTTTTTTTTTTCTGAAGTATTTTGAAGCAATCCCAAATATAAATTTTACATAAAATACTGCAGTATGCATATTTTAAAAATATGTTCTTAATACAGTACCATGAAGACAGTTAAAAAATTAACAATAACTACCTAATAGCAAATAATACCCAGACCATATTTACATATCTCCAATTGCCAGAACAGTCTTTTCACAGTTGGTTTGTTTGAATCAAGTTCTAGACATGGTGAAAGTACAAGAGAGAAAACAGCTACTCAGGGCCTTGTTTATGGTTCTTAGTGTGGAGTTCAGGAATTTTTTTGCCTTGTGCACAATGATTCAGTTTTGTCGATAAAGTGCACCCTGACATTTGTGGTTTTGACTGTCTGGAAACAACTCAAAATATCCATGGCATTGAGCAATGTCTGCTGAGGCACAAATGTGAATCCCTGGCACTTCCAGGGCTGAGTCTCGGAGGGAGTTGTCCAGCTAGAGAGAAACCTAGTTGGGAGCTGATGCTCGGCTTTTTCAATGGTGCTTTGTTGTTCTCTCTTGCTCTTTCTTGATTTTGGATTTCACAGACAGGTTTAAAAAAAAAATAGAGTCTTGCATAGGATTATTGATCTTTTATTTTGCCAGATAAGGAGATTAAAAAACATGTCCTATCACCATTATTTCATAGAGGAAAGGACATTTTAATACTAAAAGGGTAGGACTGACAGCATTTCAGAATAAAGGAGTATCTTTCCCAGGAAATGGTAGTTGGCCACCTTATGTTGACATTTATATGATCTGTGGCTCTGGCTTTCTTATCTTGCCGTGGACTAATGAACACTTTGTCACAGTTTGGCATTTGGGAAGCATTAGTCTGCCAAGATTATTTGCATAGTAAAACTTGTAAAGTGTTAAAAATGTCATTTTCTTCTGAAAAAATCAAGTGGGAGAGGAAACTGTTAGTACAAGTTAAAAATGAGTTAACTTGTGATATGGAGATAAACACAGAGATGCTTCTTTTTTGAACTGTGATTTGGGAAATACTCAGAGCAGGCATGCACTTTTTCAGTCTTATATAGGTTGATTTTGGATCAAGAGATGCCAAGAATGAGTTATTTTTTCAAACTGATTAGACTTCTGACCCAACTTTCTCTTAGCACGCAAGAATTTTGTCGATCTTGTTCACATTTGCCAAGCCTGCATTTCTTCCATGTTCTGTAACACCGGTGTCAAGTGGATGATCCCCATTTGCATCTCTTGCTGAACTTCAGACCAAAATGTCCCATTGCTGTTCAATAGCTTCCCTGAGTGTCTCAGCAGGGAACCTTACTCTGCTTCCTCACTCTGGCTCCTCCTCCTCTCTTCCTCATTGCACAAAATGGGGAAATTGTTCATGCCAGAAACCAGGAGCTCTCTCCAGCACACCCGTCATCCCCCACATTTACTCCTCCAAGAGTTACTTCACACCACTACTACTGCTACCATTCCAGTCTAACAACAGCTCTGCTTCCTCTCCCATCTCTGCTCTAACCCCCACCCATCCATTCTTTACACAGTAGCCAGAATGACTTTCTGAAAATGGAAACTATGTCACACCATACTCCCTGTTCAAACCTCTGAGGGCACTTGGGATAAAATGAAAAAAAATTAATGGAGGAGAGTACAAGAGCCATGTGGTCTGCCCATTACCCAACTCTAACCCCATCTCAAGCTGCTTTTTCTTTTCATTTTTACTACTTGACTGATACACGCTGGATGTTGATTTCCTTGAACACTAAGCTCTAACCTCCACTGGAGCAGGGACCACATGGTGTTTCCTCTACTTCAAAAGTCCTTCCCCCACACTCTCTACTTTTTCCTTTTCTAGCTGTAAGTTCCCTGAGGATAGATCCTTGACTGTCCTGCTCATTAATGAAAAGCCAATATCTAGCACAGTCCTTGGCAGAAAGCAGGCACTTGATAAATGAGTGAATGACTATTCCAATTAATACCAAATTTCCTCCATGCCATAAAAGGGCAGAAAGGACAGGCTGAATATATATATATATATTTTTTTTCTTTTTTAAAAAAATTTATTTTAAAGATGTGGGATACAATTCAGGGTTAAGTATACAAATGTTCGTTATACAGGTACACTTGTTGATAAGGTGTGCCCCCCACGTGGCAGAATTCCACTGCTGCCAATCCTACCCCCCACCCCCACCCCAGCAATTCCCCACTACTGACAATTCTTTTCTAATGGCATTACAATAATTGTTATGAGTGAGAATATGTGATACTCAGTTATTTGTTTCTGTGGTAGACCACTCAGTATTACAGACTCTTGAGTACATCCAAGATGCTGTGAAGTTCATAATTTTGTCCTTCTTTATGGCTGTGTAATATTCCATTGTGGATATGTACCACATTTAAAAAAATCCAGTCCTCTTTTAATGAGCAATACAGTTGGTTCCACATTTTTGCTGTTGCAATAAGTATAAATATAAATATTGCAATAAACATGCACGTGCAGGTATCTTTTTCATAGAGTAATTTGAGTTCCTCCGGGTATATTCCCAGTAGAGGTATTGCAGGGTAATATGGCAGGTCAATTTTTAGATCTTTTAGGAATCGCCAAACTGTTTTCCACAGAGTTTGTACTTGTTTACACTCCCACCCACAGTGTAGAAGTGTTCCGTTTTCCCCACATCCTCTCCAGCATCTGTTGTTTTTTGAGTTATTGATGATGGCCATCCTGACTGGAGTTAGGTGGTATCTCAGTGTGGTTTTAATTCACATTTCTTTGATGACTAGTAAGGCTGAGCATTTTTTCATGTATCTATTGGCTACTCATAAGTCTTCTTTTGAGAAGTGTCTGTGCATATCTTTTGCCCACTTTGTAATGGGGCTGTTTGTTTCTTTCTTTTCAGCACATTTGAGTTCCTTGTAGATCCTCGATGTCAGACCTTTGTCGGATATATATTTGGCAAATACTTTTTCCCAATCTGTGGACTGTCTCCCTGCTCTCTTGATGCTTTCTTTGGTTTTGCAGAAACTTGTCAGTTTGATGAGGTCCCACTTGTCTATCTTATCTCTTATGGCATGGGCGCTTGGGGTTTTGATCAGGAATTGGTTGCCAGTTCCAGTTTCCATAAGGGTGTTTCTGTGTTTTCTAAGATTCTTATAGTTTGAGGTTTTACGTTCAGGTCTTTGATCCATTTAGAGTTGACTTCTGTGTATGGTGATAGAGGTCTTGTTTTAATCTTCTGCATGTGATCAGTCAGTTTTCCTGCATTTATTTATTGAATAGTTTCTCCTCTCCCCAGTGATTGGTGGTGGAGGCTTTGTGGTTGTTTATGTTTCCATATGATTTTCTGTATTATTTTTTTCCAGGTCTGAGAAGAAGGCTACTGGTAATTTAATGAGTATTGCATTAAATCTGTAGATTGCTTTGGGTAGGATGGACATCTTAATGATGTTGATTCGCCCAATCCATGAGCATGGACTATTTTTCCTTTGTTTTCATCGTCTTTGATTTCTTTGAGCAGTGTTTTGTAGTTTTCGTTGTAAAGGTCTTTCACATCTCTGGTTAGGAAGATGCCAAGGTATTTCTTGTGTGTGTGTGGGGGGGGAGGGGCTATTGTGAAAGGGATTGTGTTTTTTATTTGGGTTTCTATTTGTTTATTGTTGGTGTCTAGAAATATGACTGACTTTTGCACATTTATTTTGTACCCTGAGACTTTGCCAAAGTCCTTTATCAGTGCAAGGAGGTTTTTGACAGATTCTTTTGGGATTTCAAGGTATAGAATCATGTCATTTGCAAAGACTGATAACTTAACTTTCTCTTTTCCTATTTAGATACCCCTGCTTTCCTTCTCTTGTCTGACTGCTCTAGTTAGGACTTCCAATAATATGTTGAACAAGAGGGGTGAGAGTGGGCATCCTTATCTTGTTCTGGTTTTCAGGGGAAATGGTTTCAATATGTCTGTTAGCAGTATGGATTTCTCATCAATGGCTCTTACTATTTTGAGTTATGTTTCATCTATGCCTACATGTCCAAGGGTTTTCATTAAGAAGGGATGCTGGATCTTATCAAAAGCTTTTTTCACATCTAATGATATAGTCATGTAGTTTTTGCCTATACATCTGTTGATGTATTTAATTATATATATGGTCCTGTGGGTATTGAACCAGTCCTGCCTCCTGGGGATAAAGCCTACTTGGTCTTGGTGGATGATTTTTGAGATTTGCCGTTGGATCAGTTTGCTAGAATCTTGTTGAGAATGTTAGGATCTATGTTCATCAAGGATATTGACCTGTAGTTCTCTTTCTTTATTGGATGTTTAGCTGGATTAGGTATCAATGTGATGCTAGCTCCATAAAATGATTTGAGGAGAGTTCCGTCTTTCTCAATTGCATGGAATACTTTCAATAGGATTGGTATCAGCTCCTCCTTCTATGTTTTGTAGAATTCTGCTGGAAAGCCATCTGGTCCAGGCCTTATTTTTGTAGGTAGTTTTCTTATGACATAGTCAATTTCCTGGGTTGTTATTGGTCTATTTAGGGTCTCAATTTCTTCTTGTTTCAACCTGGGGAGGTTGTGTGATGTAAGAAAGTCCTCCATTTCATTTAGGTTTTCGAGTTTGTTTCCACAGAGGTGTACATAGTAATCTCTGATAATCTTTTGTATTTTCTTGGGGTCAGTTGTGACATGGTCTTTTGCATTTCTGATTGTATTTATTTGGGCTTTTTCTCTCTTTTTCTTGGTCAGTCTATCTAGGGGGTCCATCAGTCTTGCTTATCCTTTCAAAAAAACATCTTTTGCTTTCCTTGATTTTTTGTATTATATTTTTGTCTTCTATGTCCTGAATTTTGGCTTTTATTTTGGTGATCTGGATTCTTCTACTGAAGTTACAGTTTTGATGGTCTTGCTTTTCCAGCTTCCTTAGGTGATTTGTTACACTGTTAACTTGTAATCTCTCCATTTTGTTCATGTGTGTTTGTAGATATATTAATTCCCCTCTTATTACTGCTTTCATTGCATCCCAGAGAATTTGGTAAGCTGTTTCTTCATTTTCATTTATTTTCAGGTATCTTTTAATCCATTTTGATTTCTGTGTTGACCCAGGAGTTGTTTAGTATCATTCATGGTGTTTAGTGTCCATGTCTTTGTGGGTTTGGGGGGAACTTTGTTGGTCTTGATATTTATTTTTATTCCACTGTGGTCTGAGAAGGTACATGGCAGAATTTCAATCTTGTGGAATTTGTTTATGCTTGATTTATGGCCGAGGAGGTGGTTGATCTTAGAGAACATTCCATGTGGTGATGAGTAGATTGTATATTCCGTGGTTGTTGGGTGGAGTGTTCTGGAGGTATCAATTAAGTCCATTTGGTAAAGCATCACACTGAGGTTCCGGATCTCCTCATTGACTTTTTGTCTTAATTATCTCTCTAGTGTTGTTAGTGGGGTGTTTAAGTCCCCAGCTATGATAGTGTTAGAGTCAATATCTTTTGTTCAGCTTACCTAAGCTGCTTTATGAAAGTTGGTGCTCCTATGTTGGTTGCATATATGTTTAGGATGACTATTTCTTGTTGATGGATTGAACTTTTTATCATTATGTAGTGACCTTCTGTATCTTTTTAAATGTTTGATTGCTTAAAGTGTTATTTGTCTGATATTAAGATTGCGACTTGTGCTTTCTTTTGTGTTATGTTCACCTAAAATTTTGTTTCCCATCCCCTTACTTTGAGTCTGTGAGTGTCCTTTCTGGTAGATGAATCTCTTGGAAACACTATATTGTAGCCTCATAACATTTTATCCAATTTGCCATTCCATGTCTTTTCAGTGGTGCATTTAGTCCATTACTTTCTGGCTAATTACTGAGATGTGAGAGTTTATCCCTGTCATAAGGTTCTTATAGAGTTTATTGTTGCTGCTACTGTTTGTTTATTTGTTTGTGAACTTTCTTTTGATTTTTGGGTTGATTCATGTGTTTTCAATCTTTTTCCTGCATTCTTGTGAAGGGCATTGCCATTCTTTTTTCCCTTTCTTCTGTGTTTAATGCTTGCTTAACTGTTTATTGTAGAGCTGATCTAGAGGCAGTTTAAACTCATAGGGATAGAATGTCTGGGAAGAATTTTAATTCTCCATCACTGATTAAACTTAGCTTAGCTGGGTAAGTAATTCTTGGTTGAAATTGTTTATCTTTGAGAACTTTGAAGATTGGGCTTCCAGCTCTACTAGCCTGCAGAGTTTCTGTAGGTAAGTCTGCGGCTATTCTAATTGGTCTTCCCCAGTAGGTAGTCTGACCTTTCTCTCTTGCTGCCTTTAGAATTTTTTCTTTTATTCCTATTTTGTGTAGGCAAATTACTATGTGTCTGGGAGTTGGTCTTCTCATTTATTGTCTTGCAGGGGTTCTCTGAATCTCTTGTGTTTGAATGGTAGAGTCATTGATGAGATGAGGGAAGTTTTCTTAGATAATTTCATGGAATGTTTGTTCCAGGGTAGTCTCTGTCTCTCTAGCTGCTTCAGGGATTCCAATTAATCTTAGGTTCAGCCTCTTGAAATAATTGTTCATCTCTCGGAGGTTTTATTCTGTCTTTTTAAGCTTCTTTGCTAATTATTATTTTTTTTTTTAGGCAGAGTTTCATTTTGTCACCTAGGCTGGAGTGCAATGACATGCTCACGGCCACCCCAGCATTGACCCGCTGGGTTCAGGTGATCCTTCCACCTCAGCCTTCCAAGTAGCCAGAACTACAGGCACATGCTACCATGCCAGGCTAATTTTTTGATATAGTGTAAAGACAAGTTTTCACCAAGTTGCCCAGGTTGGTCTCAAACCCCTGGGCTCAGGCGATTCTCTCACTTTGGCCTCCCAATGTGCTGGGATTGCAGGCTTGAGTCCCTATACACGACCTTTTTCTGTTTTTTAACAGTTTGGATTAGATCCATATTTAGGTTCTCAGGTGCTGAGATTCGTTCCTCTGTTTGGTTAATTCTGCTTATCAGTTTATTGTTTATTTCATTCACTGAATTCTTTATTGCTGTTATCTCAGTTATCAATTCCTTCATTCTTTCTTCTTTTCTCTCCTCATTTCTAATTATTGTTTCTATTAATATCTTGATATCTGGGTTTGTGGTTTGAGATCAGTCATTCTGGGAGCTCTTCTTTTTTTGAGTTCCAGAGTCTGTATTCTCAGTGGCTGACCACCCAGGGATCTGTGTGAGACTCATAATCTTCCTTTGTTTTTCCTTTATTTGTGTAGGTTTTCCTTTCCTCCAGTTTTGTTGTGTGTGTGTGTGTGTGTTTTTAACCACTTCTTTAATTCTGTTGTTTATTTGTTTACTTAATCTCCTCTTCTTCCTTATGGAGATCCTCTGGTTTGTTCAGTTCTCAATCTGGACTAGGAGTGGGGGCCTGTGCTTTTTGCAGTTTTGAGATTTAATTGAGGAGGAAGCTGTGATTCAGAAGCCATCTGCAGACCCCAGTATCTGCTGACAGGTGTGTGGGTCCCCTGGAACCCACTTCCCACTGCCTTACAATCTGTCCATGCAATGGGAGTGTCTGCTTGCCCCCTGAAAGCAAAATGAGATGAGAAAATGAAAAAGAATGGAAAAAGGAAAGAGGAAGATGAAAGGGGTTGAGAGAGGGAAGAAGAGGGAAACCAAATAGGCATACCAGTTAACAAATAAACAGAGAGATAAACAAAGACAGAAAAAACAAAAAAGACAAAAACATACAGACAATCATACCAACAAACTAACAAAAACCCTCCTGTTAGTACACTGTCCCTCAAAAATACCTGAACATAAACAGAAAATCTAAAAAAAAAAAAAATTAAAATAACAGAAGAAAGTAAGTACAAAAATGTAAACAAAAACAAAAAGAGAGAAAAAAGCTAAAACTAAAACAAAAAACAGACAAACAAAAAACTTGCTCTCTGGCAGTTTCTGAGTGTCCAGTTCCTTTCAGGCCTTTGCCTTAGGGAGTGGCTGTGGTCTCCAGCCCCTCCCCTCTGCTCTCAGCATGGGTCAGCTTCCCCATGGATTACTGTGGGAAGAGGATGGATCAGATCTGGACTCACCCTACTTGCTGCTGCTGCTGTTAAATCTCCCACTCAGATCAGACGTGTCTGTGCCTCTTCCAGCATGGGGGAGGGGCATCCGTCTCTCTAAGTCTGTAGAGAAGATAGCTTCTGGGTCACAATATGGAGGCTGGGTGGAGTTGGGTGGGGCAATGCAAGTTTCTGCCTGGTCTGGGCCTGAGAAGATGTTACCCGTCAGTGTCCCATCACTGGCATTTAAACTTTACTCCAGTTTTCCACTACCTGCTTTCTCATGCCAGGTCTTCTGCTGCAGGTGATGGCATGGGCTGGTACTGGTGCTGAGGGGTGGCTGTTCTCTGCTGTCTCCTCTCAAGAGAGCCCTGAGAATGATCCTGTGCACCCGGGTCTCCAATCTCAGGGCAGTGAGGGGTTGCAGCCACCTCCAGCGAAGAGCCCTGGGTGCATGAACCCGAGTCTCCCCTCAGATGGACTTTTATTCACCCATCAGCACACACGCACTCACGCAGAGAGTCTTTATGGACACTTGCTTTTGTGGAGACTCTCACAGTCTGACCTGTTCTGTTACTAGCTTGCCTGGAAGCCTAAGGTCTGAATATACTTTAAAAAGAAACAAGGTCTTATTTTTGCTAGGTCAGCCAAATTGATATTGAGTATTCAGTCTGGTATTTACCTTTATAGTTACAATAACATTTCTGTGAAATAGATTAAATCATATTTTAAGTGGGTGCTATGATCAACTTCATTTTATCTGCACTGCTAAAATTGCCACAGTTCCTGTAAAATTCCTGGAAAGGGTGACCCGTCTGTCTTAATAAAGTGTTAAATCTGCCCACTTATGAAGGACAAATACTTATAATATGTCCATTAAAAAAGCCCTAAGTGACTTACTAGCACTAGCTATTGCAAAGAGTAAAATCAAATACACCTAAAATGGCCCCATAACTTGAGTTCACATTTTTATTAGTTTTAAAAGAGAAGAGTCAACATATTGGTAGAACCATTGTCTAATATACTTTTCAATAAATTCTATAATTTTAACTTTGCTTTTGTTTAACAGAAATGAAAGGTGTTTTGAGAACAGTAAGCCCATCTTGAGTTCTTCCTTTACCATTTCCCTTTGAAGGTGTCTTAGTGACTCCCCTTCCACATTGTATCTTATTGGCTACTACTTTGTTTTTCCAGTTTGGCTTCTTACTGCATGCTAACTTGGTCCTTCCATTTATTTATTTATTTTTATTGATATGTAACATTTGTACATATTTGTGGGGTACATACGATGTTTTGATATATGCCTAGAACATATAATGATCAAGTCAGGGTATTTAGGTTATGTATTACCTTGACCATTTCTTATTTCTTTGTATTGGGAGCATTCCAAATCTTCTCTAACTATTTTGAAATATACAATTTATTGTTGTTAACTGTAGTCACCCTATTATGATATTGAACATTAGGACTTATCGCTTCTATCTAATTGTATATTTGTACCCATAAACTCGCCTCTTTTCATTCCCCTCCCCACCCCACCAGTCCTTTTATTTTGTGGATATTATGGATTTCAACTACACTGAAAGCTTCTTATAAACAGGAATCCATGTCTTTTCCCACTTTTACATCCTCAGTGTAATAATCAAGGTAGGCAAAGTTACATAGCAGTAGCAAAGCATCCAAAACCTCAGGGCCTTCATGTCCTACAACTGTGGCACTTGTAATATGGGTTGGCAGGGGACTTTGATCATTGTGTTCTCTCTGGGACCTAGGCTAATTAAGGCTTTATCTTGACACTTCCTTCTCTGATCAAAACAACAGTGGGAAGGAACCATGACACACCACACAACTGGCTTGTAAAGCCTCTGCCAGTATGCCATGCATATCATTCCGCATGCATGTCATTGACTCATGCAGGCATATGACCACAGCTAACTTCAAAAAGGTGGACCAGTGAAGAGGAGAATCAAGAATACTGGATGACGGTTCACACTCTGCTCAGTTCCAGGCTCACAGTGGGCTTTCTGTAGTACTTGCTTTACTGGAGTTTGGAAATACCTGAAGGATTGTATGTGATTCTAGGTAAGGAGAAGATGGTTGCAGGTGGAAAATGAAGAAAGTATTGCTACTGTATATTTGTACTTTTGTCTCATTTCAATTTACCTTTTGAAATATGGAAGGGAAAGTCTTAAAGAATATTTCAAATAGAGGACCCACCTGAATACATGTCTTTGTGCTGCAAATAGCTTTGCACAGACTAATCATCTGGTTTTCCATTCGACCAATGATTTGAATGACTGCAGATGCTGACGTGGAAAACATTTGCAGACTTTATGAACCTGGAACCAAATTCCTGAAGTGAGTAATTTGGGCGATAGAATTGTGTTCTAAAGCTGGAAACATGGGTTCATTTTAAAGGCTCGATGTGTGATGCTTGAGTTGAAAGACCAATTACACAACTACAGAATGGCAGAGCTTTGAATATGTCACATTTGTCACAAATCTCCATGGTTATGTTGACATGAATTGTGTTGTTACTTGATAGTATGGTGTGGTGACCAAATGAGCTAAAAGAATGTCAGTTTGTCTTCATGGGATCATGCCACCCAGGCCATGGGAGGGGCTTGTGAACTCTGCCCAAGAAATGTGCAGGGGGGTGAGCTGAGTCTGGGATGTCCCTACCTAAGGAACCGTGATAGCTGAACCTGCCCAGAGGAGAGGAATGGAGTTGACCATGAAACAAGAGCACTCAAGGAGCAGATAAGGGGGCTGGGCTAATCTAACCTAGGGAAACACACTTTTATCACAGTTTTAGAAGAGTCAACATATTTGTGGAATCATTTCCTACAATGCTTTTCAATAAATTATATAATTTTAACTTTTCTTTTGTTCAACAGACATGAAAGGTATTCTGGGAACTGCAAGGCTGTCTTGAGTTCTTCCTTTGCCAATTCCCTTTGAATGTGTTGTCTTAGTGACTCACTTTCACACTGTATCTTATTGGCTACTAATTATACTTTCCAATTTAGCTTCTTACTACATGCCAACTTGGCCCTTTATTTTATTTTATTTTTTATTGATACATAATATTTGTACATATGTATGGATGCATGTGACATTTTGATGCATACCTAGAATTTGTAATTATCAAGTCAAAGTATTTAGGGTATTCTTTCTAGAGAATAGAGAGATTAGACTGGGGAAATATGGGCTAGGAAGGGTAGTCTTCACACACTCATAGAGCTACCAGATGGAAGGGGGAATCAACTTTGTTTTGCTGCAGAAGACTGAACACAGGATAGATTATAGGGACACTGATTTTCATTCATGATGGGGAATAAAACCCTGTAAAGTCTACATCTGTGTTCTTCTGTGTTCTAATAGAGTCCTATGAAGTCTTATGCAAGTCTCTTGTAGGTGATGTCATAGAGGGGATTTATCAATCCAAAGAGAAGAGTGAGCAGCTGTTCCAGTTTGTCCAAGATTTGGGGATTTTCTAAGACTTAGAATTTTCAGTGCTAAAACCTGAGAAGTTCCAGGCAAAGCTGGATGAGCTGGTCACCTTACCAAAGAAGATTGCCTTCAATATTATCTAAGGTCTCTTCTACCCTAGAGAGCCTATGATTTCTAAGTTATATATGTTGATTTTCTCAGAAAAAATGCAAGCAAAGTGTTGATTCTTGTGCAGTATTTTTGGTTTCCAATCCCATGCTTATTTAATCACAAAGGACTTCCACATGCTTTTTGAGCAATTCTTCCACATTTGTGTCTAAGATTTAATTATTGCTGGTTGATTCATGCCCTCTAATTGTATCAAATAATCAGGTGAACATTTCCTTACAAGTCCAAAGTCATTCATTACATAAATAAGCATTTTAGAAATACAGAACTGTACCTTTCTTGAGAAATCACAGTGAATAATTTCTTGATTGTTTGAATGACTGTTATTCTTTGATGAGGCATTGTGGAGGTGTACAACAGCACTACAGGCAGTTAAATCATTCCATTGTAATGAAATTTCACTTGGATTATGTATCATGAAAGAGCTGTTTGTGTTCATTACATTCTTGTAGAAACTTGGTTCCTTTCTTGTAATCATTTATTGTATTTGTGATTCTGGAATGAATGTATTAAACTAACCAGCAACCTTAAGGATTTGTTTCTCTTTGGGGGTTTGATGTTTGTATATTAAGGAATGAGACCTTCTCAAAGAGGTTTTGTCATTTTCTCCTGGCATTCTTTTTGTTAATACATCACCTGCCCATTGTAACTCTTCAACTTCAGTGCAACCTTGAGATAGTTTATTGAGGTCTGCCAACTTCTCTAAGTCTTTTCCCTGATAGCAAACTTGATAATGTCATATAAATAGAGCTATTTTAGAAAAGAAGAGTAGCTGATGAATGAGCTCTATTTTTTGTCTAGTTGGTGATTTCAAAGGGGACCCCATAAAACCTGGAATTTATTAAAAATTGTGTATTTATTCTTATTTGTTTACACTTCAGTCACCTTCAAAGTTCTCTCCCTTTGATGTAATACATGCATCGAGACACTTTTTCTATTTCCCCAAAAGAGTTTTTGAACTTGTTAATTATGATGCCTCTTAGGGCTGCTGCCATTTTTGGTTTCACCTTTTCCACATCAGCAAAATATTTCCCTTTGAGGACTTTTTTCATTGGGGAAACACAAAAAAAAAGTCACTTGGGGTGAGACTTGGTGAATACGGAGGGTGGGGCACAGGGATTGTGCTGTTTTGGTCAGCAACTACTCAGCATGGTGTTGGCAGGTGCATTGTCATGGTGGAAGAACCAGTCACTTTTCTGCCATAATTTTGGACATTTCTTCCACAATTCATGATACAACCTCAAAACTTTCAGATTAAAAACTTTGGTTGATTGTTTGATCTAGAGGAACAAATGCTGAGTGTATGACAAGGAGCCTATCCTCCAAAGGATAATTCTGGGGGTGGGGGGGGATGCCGCTTGTATGGAGAAGAGGATTTTTTCAAGTTTTTGGCTTTGTTCCCAACCCCAAGAATAAAAATCCATGGAGGTGAGATAATGATGACCAGATTTTTGATGTGGTTTAATGGTAGTGGCAAGACAAAAAACTTCTGACTAGCTAGGCTCGGTGGCTCAGCCTGTAATCCCACGTCTTTGGGAGGCTGAGGTGAGTGGATTGCCTGAGCCCGCGGGTTCGAAGCCCACCTAGGCAGCGAGACCTCATCTCTACAGTGAATCAAAAAATCAGCCGGGCATGGTAGCGCATGCCTATAATTCCGGCTACTTGGAAGGCTGAGGCGGAAGGATCGCCGGAGCCCAGCAGGTCGAGGCTGCGGTGGCTGGGAGCGGCCACTGCACTCCAGTCTGGGCGACAGAGTGAGACTCCAACTCAAAAACAAAACAAAACAAAACAAAACTTCTGACTGAAAGAGGAGTAGGGGGAGACCAGGTACTCATTCAAACCCACACCACTACCTGCTTCCCTCTACTTTGGCTTAGTGTCATGCCTTCTGGGAATTTTCCCTGGATTGTGCACCTGACTTGTCTCTTTGCTCTCAAACAGAATCACTCTGTGTTCTTGGACCTATCTTGTTCACTGTAGTTGTTGAGATAGACTTTCTGTAGGACCAGGAAAATAATCTTGTGGTTCGTGATCAATAAAGCCAACAATGAGTACAGTCTTGGACATTTTACTCCTTTAATTTGCACCCATACAGGAGAGGAATACAATAGCCTGAGCTCCCTGGTTGCCTCCTGGCTGGATCACTCTGTGTACTGTGACTGTAGTAGCATCTGAAACTCTAGTCGGAAACATAATATAAGCAATGCAATGTAGAAGGACACCAATGCATCCCCAGAAGACCTCCTGGAAGAGAGATGCATGTGTTACTAGAATCTGCAGCCTTCCTCACAATCTCACCATCTGTTCTCACAATAGCATTCTGTAATATCAAACTGAACATAGAATTCCATGTTTACATGTATAGCCTTTCACATCAATTTGAAAAGGAAATCAGGACTTTTTTTGGTGGACACTACACTTTTGATCCAGAACCTCTTTGAACTTTTCCTGAATCAACTCAATGGTAAATTTTGGAAATCTGTTGTTCAAGTTCAGAAGTAGACCCACCAAACGTAAATATCATGTGTGCTCATTCATGATAATTCCATCCATGTTTAAACACTCATGGGAACATGGCTGCCCTTTTTCCGTTTTGCATCTGAAGTTCACTAAAGGAATAAGAGTGGCTTCCCCTCACCCTTTAATGATTGCTTACATCTTTGCTCTTAATACTCAGGCCCCCCACCCCGGATTCAATCTTTTTCTTGCACTATTCATGTTGAGGGAAGAAGAGTATCTCCTCGCCATTTCCCATGATTAAGAGAATGACAGTACTTGATTGTGGAATGGAAGCCTACCCTCAAGAGAGATGGTGGGACAGAGGATTGAGAAATAATTTTCTTATGGAGGAAAAAGAACGTGAAAGACTTATGAGTGTTGGATCTGAACACTAGGTATGGTGAGAATGATGTGTATAGAGTAACTCAGTGATATCCCTGGTGCAAGAAAAGCTGTAGAGTGGGCCAGTGGTGTTGCTCCCAGGACACACCCTTTCATGGACCTGCCGCACTGGACTATCGCTCTGCATCCTGCTGCTTTTGATGTGTTATCTTATACTGGATACAGCATGGTCCAAGATTTACTTTACTGTGACTGAACTTTTCAAAGAATAGTGGTTTTCATTTATAAAAATATGGGCCAGGAGTGGTGGCTCATGCCTATAATCCCAGCACTTTGGGAGGCAGAGGTGAGAGGATTACCTGAGCTCAGGGATTTGAGACCAACCTGATCAAAATGACAAGACCTCATCTCTACAATAAATCAAAACATCAACTGGGCATGGTGGTGCATGCCTGTGGTTCCAGCTACTTGGGATGTTGAGGAAGGATCGCCTGATCCCAGCAGGCTGAGGCTGCGGTAGCCTAGAGCATGCCACAGCACTCCAGCCTGGGTGACAGAGTGAAACTCTGACTCAAAAAAAAAAAAAGAAAGAAAAGAAAAATTTATCAAAATATTATGAAAACTTATTACTGATAGGATTTATACCACCCATCAGGAAATTCTTCACAAAACCCAGGGCATTGCTGAGCTTGGACACTTTCCTGCTCAGTCACTTTCCATATCTGCTAGGTTCTCCTGTTGGTAGCCTTGTCAGTGTAACACAATGCACATGGCCTATGTGCCACCTTGCCTGTCACCTTCAGTCTGGCCCATGGCTGAACTGCACTATCATGTTATAAATCCATCAAAAGGCTCTTGTTTTACTCAAACTGATATCAAAACAAAATTATCTATGGGCAGCCAAGATGTTTTTCTTTTCCTCCACTTGCTTTTGAAAGGCTTTGTAAAAGAATAATGTATAGAATTTATAGTTATGAATTTAATTATGCTAGGAGAAACAATCACCAAGCTACTGTTTGGTTTATAACTTTTTCCTCATAACATCAATCAGATGCCTGAAAAAAACAGCTAATACCAGTATGCCTTTTTAGTTCTTATATGAGCTTTTCTCTATCTTTTCTGTATAATTCTCAAGCACTTAAAACAATGCATGCCTTATCTGACCTTTTCACTGAACCCACAAAATCACTGCATGTGCTGTTTTCTCTTGGTCTCTAAAACATAAAATGGGAAATGAGTTCCAATGTTTGAGGTGGTCAACACAACTGGGATATTTCCTTTCTTTTGGCTTTAATTCTTACAGATTGTACAAAGTTAGGCTTCTTGTCTCATTTGTATTTATCATTATACACATATACACAAAAGCATTGCAGACACACTAAGGTGTGCTTCACCCTGCCTCTATGGCTCAGAGGATGTGTATGTGTGAGTGCATGCATGTGTGTGTGAACATAAAGAGAAAATACAGCCTTGGGAAGAGATCAATTATTCACTAAAATTGTCTGGAAGGTAATGTACTAGTATATTCCTTAACATAAAGTCAAACCGCTGTGATGTACTATTATTATTTACCACATTCTAAGATGGTAGTGTTGTAAACTGGGGTTATGGTACACTGACCTCATTATCACTATAATGCTCTCACAGCTAAATCATTAAGGCTACTAATTAGCATTCTCTCTATATATTTGTAGATTAAAAATTTAATTCTGGACATATTTCTCTCCAAAAATATTGCTTTTGGGTCTATACAAGAATTCATTATTGTGTATAAATATTATCTTGCCTTTACTTTCCATTTTAACAAGTATATGTTTATTGAATACCTTATTTGTGAAGTTCATAATAGGCAGTGTAAGAGAGGGAATCCCTGTCTTCAAGGAACTTAATAAAATTCAGTGGAAGAATCTAAATCCCATTAATTGTAATGTGCTCATTAATTTTCCACAGGAGTTCATATGTGGATTCAAGGTGTGAATATGAGACTTTAAACCTCCCAGTGAAATGTTTCTGCTTCCTGTGAACAAGGACAAAAACATTTCTAATTAATATGTCAAGGGGGTATATATAGGTCATAAGAAAGTCTGGTTATTCACACTCCTTGGTTATATACACAGACACAAACACACACACACACACACACACACACACACACACACACACACACACACACACACAAACACACACACACACACAGATATTTGTTTAGATCAGTGGCTTTCAAACATGTTTTTATCTCCTAAAGTGGCAGATACTCTGGTGAAGTGAGGGAGAGGCAGGGACCATCGACCCTCTTCACACCACCTTCTCACATCATGCAATAGCCTTGGAGTATGATCCAAAAATCTCTGGTTCAGGTCATTTGGGATAGAAAACTTTATCTTAGAACATTAAATTATTACAACTGTGGTCAATTCCATGCAAGTGCTTTGAATAACCCTAATGGTTGGCTTCCATGTTGTTGAAGCAGTCTTGTTTCTTAAGTTTTCACCTCCCTTTCTTAATTCAAGCCCTTCTCTTCATTTGACTTACCTGGCCAATCCCATACAGTTTATGGCTTCTCTATGGACATCTTCTTTTCTTTTTTTCTGTTACGTGATTTTTTTTATTTTTTCCTTTTAATTTTTTTTTTGTTATTTTAGAAATGTGGGGTACAATTCAGGGTTAGGTATACAAATGTTCATTATGCAGGCACTCTTGATGAGGTGTGCCCCCTCTTCCTCAGACAGATTCCCACTACTGCCAATCCCACTTCCCTGCCCACCTCCCAGCAGTTTCCTGCTACTGCCAATTGTTTTCTTATAGTATTATGATAATTGTTTACGGTCCGCTTATGATTGAGAACATGTTGTACTCAGTTCTTTGTTTCACTCACTATTATGGACTCTAAGTCTATCCAGGTTGCTGTGAAGTTCATGATTTTGTTCTTTATGGCTGCGTAATATTCCTTCGCTGGGCAGCACGGTTAGTTTCATATTCTTGCTACTGTGAACAATGCTGCAATAAACATATGTGTGCAGGTATCTTTTTAAAGAGTGATTTCAGTTCTTCCAGGTATATTCCTAGTAGGAGGATTGCAGGATCATATGGAAGGATGATTTTTAGATCTTTTAGGAATCACCACGCTGTTTTCCACAGAGGTTGCCCTAGTTTACACTCCCACCAACAGTGTAAAAGTGTTCTCTTTTCACCACATCCTCTCCAGCATCTGTTGTTTTTTGAGTTATTGATGATAGCCATCCTGACTGGAGTTAGGTGGTATCTCAATGTAGCTTTTGCATCTCTTTGACGGCTAGTGAGGATGAGCATTTTTTTCATGTATCTGTTCACTGCTTGGACATCTTCTTTTGAGAAGTATCTATTCATATCTTTTGCCCACTGTAAAATGGGGCTGTTTGTTCTTTTCTTTTCGGCACATTCGAGTTCCTTGTAGATCCTAGATGTTAGACCTTTGTCAGACATATAGTTGGCAACTATTTTTTCCCAGTCCGTGGGCTGTCTCCCCACTCTCTTGATAGTTTCTTTGGCTTTGCAGAAGTTTGTCAGTTTGATGAGATTCCACTTATCTATCTTATCTCTTTTGGCATGGGCACATGGTGTATTGATCAAGAATTGAGCCGGGCTTGGTGGCTCAGCCTATAATCCCGCTCCTTTGGGAGGCTGAGGTGACTGGATTGCCTGAGCCCATGGGTTCGAGACCCACCTGGGCAGGCGAGACCTCATCTCTACAATAAATCAAAAAATTAGCCAGTCGTGGTAGCGCGCACCTCTAATTCTGGCTACTAGGAAGGCTGAGGCGGAAGGATCGCTGGAGCCCAGCATGTCGAGGCTGCGGTGGCCGGCAGCAGCCACTGCACTCCAGTCTGGGCGACAGAGTGAGACTTCAACTCAAAAAAAATAAATAAATAAAATAAAAAAAAGAATTGGTTGCCAGTTCCAATTTCCATAAGGGCATCTCCTGCATTTTCTAAGATTCTTATGTTTGAGGTTTTACATTTAGAGTTGATTTTTGTTTATGGTAATAGGTAGGGATCTTGTTCTAATCTTCTGCATGTGGTCAGCTAGTTTTCCCAGCACCATTTACTGAATAGTTTCTCCCCTCCCCAGTCATGGTGGTAGAGGTTTTATTGAAGATGAGTTGGTGGAGAAATTGAGGTTTTGTTTTTGTTTTGGAATCTCTATCCTGTTCCTTTTTTTTTTTTTTTTGCTGGGGATTGTTTTGGTGATGCATGCTTGTTTATGTTTCTATATGAATTCTTGTATTGTCATTTCCAGGTCTGAGAAGAATGCTGCTGGCAATTAAATGGGTATTGCATTAAATCTGTAGATTGCCTTGGGGCAAGATGGACATCTTAACAATGTTAATTCTTCTAATCCATGAGCATGGAATATTTTTCCATTTGTTTGTGTCATCTTTGATTTCTTTGAGCAGTGTTTTGTAGTTTTCATTGTAAAGGTCTTTCACATTCTGGTTAGGAAGATACCAAGGTATTTTTTTTTTCTTCTGGATATTATGAATGGGATTGTGCTTTTTATTTGGGTTTCTGTTTGTTTGTTGTTGGTATATAGAAATGTGACTGTCTTTTGCACATTTATTTTATACCCTGAGACTTTGTCAAAGTCCTTTATCAGTGCAAGGAGGTTTTTGACAGACTCTCTTGGGTTTTCAAGGTATAGAATCATGTCATCTGCAAAGAGGGATAACTTGACTTTCTCTTTTTCTATTTGGATACCACTCATCTCCTTCTGTTGTCTGATTGCTCTAGGTAGGACTTCCAAAACTATGTTGAAAAGGAGGGGTGAGAGTGGGCCTCCTTGTCTTATTCCAGTTTTCAGAGAAAATGGTTCCAAGTTCTATCTGTTTAGCAGTATGCTGGCTATGGGTTTCTCTTAGATGGCTCTTACTATTTTGAGATATGTTCCATTTGTCCCTAGATGTTCAAGGCTTTTTATCAAGATGGGGTGCTGAATTTTATCAAAAGCTTTTTCTGTGTCTAATGATATAATCATGTGGTTTTTGTTTTTACATCTGTTGATGTGTTTAATTACATCTGTGGTCTTACGAAAGTTGAACCAGCCCTGCATGCCAGGGATGAAGCCTACTTGGTCTTGGTGGATGAATCTTGAGATGTGTTGTTAAATCTGATTTGCTAGGATCTGGTTGATAACTTTAGCATCAATGTTCATCAGGGATATTAACCTATAGTTCCCTTTCTTTGTTGGCTCTTTAGCTGGTTTAGGTATCAATGTGATGTTAGCATCATAAAATGACTTGGGAAGAGTTCTATCTTTCTCGATTGCCTGGAGTACTTTCAGAAGGATTGGTATCAGTTCCTCCTTGTATGTTTTGTAGAATTCTGCTGGAAAGTCATTCTGGTCCAGGGCTTTTTTTGTAGGTAATTTTGTTATGACATAGTCAATTTCCTGGATTGTTAATGGTCTGTTTAGGGTCTCAATTTCTTCTTGTTTGAACTTGGGGAGGTTGTGTGATGTCAGAAAGTCCTCCATTTCCTTTAGGTTTTCAAGTTTGTTTCCATATAAGTGTACATAGTATTCTCTGATAATCTTTTGTATTTCTTTGGAGTCAGTTGTGACTTGATCTTTTGCATTTTTGATTGTGTTTATCTGGGCCTCTTCTCTCTTTTTCTTGGGTGGTCTAGCTAGGGGACCATCAATTTTGCTTATCCTTTCAAAGAAACAGTTTTTTGTTTAATTGATTTTTTTTGTTATCGTTTGGTCTTCTATGTCCCGAATTTGGGCTTTTATTTTGGTTATCTGGATTCTTCTGCTGAAGTTAGGGTTTTGGCGGTCTTGCTTTTCCAGTTCCCTTAGGATTTGTTAGGCTGTTAATTAGTGATCTTTCCGTTTTCTTCATGTGTGTTTGTAGAGATATGAATTCCTCTTAATACTGTTTTCATGGCATCCCAAAGGTTTTGGAAGATGTTTCTTCATTTTCATTTGTTTCCAAGTATCTTTTTTTTTTTTTTGAGTTGGCATCTCACTCTGTCACCCAGACTGGAGTGCAGTGGCTGCTCCCGGCCACTGCAACCTTGACCTGCTGGGCTCCGGCGATCCTTCCACCTCAGCCTTCCGAGTAGCTGGAACTACAGGCATGCGCTACCATGCCCGGCTAATTTTTTGATTTTATTGTAGAGATGAGGTCTCGCCAAGTTGCCCAGGCGGGTCTTGAACCTGTGGGCTCAGGCAATCCACTTACCTCAGCCTCCAAAAGCGCAGGATTACAGGCTGAACCACCAAGCCCGGCTCCAGGTATCTTTTAATCCCTGTTTTGATCTCCATGTTGACCCAGGAGTCACTTAACATCCTTCTGTTTAGTGTCCATGTCTTTGTAGGTTTTGGGGGAGCTTTGTTGGTGTTGATATTTATTTTTATTCCACTGTGTTCTGAGAAGGTGAATGGCAGGATTTCAACCTTGTGAAATTTGTTTATGCTTGATTTAGGGCCAAGGATGTGGTTGATCTTAGAGTACATTCCATGTAGTGATGAGTAGAATGTATATTCTGTTTTTGTTGGTTGGTGTATTCTGTAGGTATCACTTAAGTCCATTTGGTCAAGTGTCACATTCAGGTTCTGGATCTCCTTGTTGATTTTTTTCCTTGATGAGCTGTCTAGAGTTGTGAGTGTGGTATTTAAGTCTCCAGCTATGAGAGTGTTAGAATCAATATCTTTTTAAAGTTTAAATAGAAGCTACTTTATGAAAGTTGGTGTTCCTATGTTGGGTGCATATATGTTTAGGATGGATATTTCTTTTTGATGGATTAAACCTTTTATCATTATGTAGTGATCTTCTACATCTTTTTAATTTTTGATAGCTTAAAGTATATTTTGTCTGATATTAAGACTGCAATTCCTGCTTTCTTTTGTGTTCCATTCACCTGAAATTTTGTTTCCCATCCTCTTACTCTGAGTCTGTGAGTGTCATTTCTGGTGAGATGAGTTTCTTGGAGACAAGATATTGCTGCCTCATGATATTTTATCCATTTTTCCATTCTAAGTCTTTTCAGTGGGGTGTTTAGTCCATTCACATTCAGGTTAATTATTGAAACATGAGAGTTTATACCTGTCACAAAGTTCTTATAGAGTTTTTTGTTGTTGTTGCTGTTTGTTTTTTCTTTCTTCTGATTTCTGGGATGATGCACGTGTGTTTTCAATTCTTTTCTTGCATTTTTGTGAAGGGTGGTGGTGTTCTTTTTTCCCCTTCTTCTGTGTTTAATGCTTTTGTAAGTGTTTCTTGTAAAGCTGGTCTGGAGGCAGTATAAGCTCTTAGGGATTGAATGTCTGGGAACGATTTTAATTCTCCATCACAGATGAAGCTTAGTTTAGCTGGGTAGGTAATTCTTGGTTGAAATTGTCTATCTTTGAGAACTTTGAAGATTGGGCTCCAAGCTCTCCTAGCCTGAAGTGTTTCTGTGGAGAAGTCTGCTGCTATTCTAGTTGGTCTTCCCTGGTAGATAGTCTGACCTTTTTCTCTTGCTGCCTTTAGGATTTTTTTTATACCTACTTTGTGTAGGCAAATTGCTATGTGTCTAGGAGTTGGTCTACTCATTTGTTGTCTTACAGGGGTTCTCTGAATCTCTTGTGTTTGAATGGTCATGTCACTGATGAGATGAGGGACGTTTTCTTGGATAATTTCATGGGATGTTTGTTCTAGAGTGGTCTTTGTCTCTCTTTTGCCACAGGAAGTCCAATTAATCTTGGGTTTAGCCTCTTGAAATAATCACTCATCTCTTGAAGGTTTTGCTCTGTCTTTTAAAGCTTCTTTTCTATATTTTTGACAGTTTAGGTTAGTTCCAGATTTTGGTCCTCAAGCTCTGAGATTCTTTCTTCTTTGGTTAATTCTGCTTTCCATTCTTATCAGTTTGTTATTTATTTCATTCACTGTATTCTTTATTGCTATTATCTCAGTTATCAACTCCTTCATTCTCTCTTCTTGCCTTTCCTTGATTTTATTTATTCTCTCTATTAATGTCTTGGTATCTGGGTTTGTGGTTTGAGATCAGTCATTCTAGGGGCTCTTCATTGTTTGCATTCTGAAGTCTGTAATCTCAGTGTCTGACCTCCCAAGGGTCTGTGTGAGACCCATATTCTTCGTTTGGTTTTTCTTCATTTGTGTAGATTTTCCTCCCTCATTTTTTTCCTTCTTCTTCTTTAATTCTGTTGTTCAGAGATGGGGGATAGTTTTTAACTTCTGTTTGCTCAATCTCCTATTCTTCTTTGTGTGGATCCTCTGGCTTTGTTCAATTCTGAAGCTGGACTTTGGTGGAAGGTTGTATTTTTGCAGTTCTGAAACTTAACTGAGGGGGGAACTGTGATTTAGAATCAATCTGCAGATCCCAGTATCCACTTGCAGGTGTGTGAGCCCCCTGGAACCCACTCCCTACTGCCTTACAATCTGTCATCCAGTGGGGGTATAGGTTCTCTTCCTGAAAACAAAGTGAGGCAAGAAAAAGGAAAAGATGAAAAAAGGAAGAAGAGGGGTGAGAGAAAGGTGGAGAGAGAGGAGTAAGAGGGAAAACAGACAGATGTACCAACTAACAAATGAAAAGAGACACAAAGACAGAAAGGAGTTAAAAAGTCTAAAGCATACAGATAATCATACAAACATACAGACTGCCAAAAAAACCCACAAAAAACCCTACTGATGTACTCTCCCTCAAAAATACCCATACATAGACAGGAAGTCTTTTTAAAAAGCAATAAAATAACAGAAACAAAGCAAGTACGAAAACGTTATTGAAAACTGAAAGAAAAAAAACTAAAACAAAAAACAAACAAAAATGAGCAAAACAAACAGACACACACACAAAAAAACTCACTCTGAGGTGGTTCCTATAAGTCCAAGTTCCTTTTATCTCTGATCTCCAGGCCCTCCCCTCTACTCTCTGAGTAGGCTGATAGGGTGGCTCTCAACATGGGTTTGATGCCCCAGGTCTACTGTGGGAGGAGGGTGGATCAGATCTGGCCTCACCAGGCTTGCTGCCTGTCATCTCCCACTCAGAGCTGATGTGTCTGTGTCTGATCCAGCATAGAAGTGGGGCATCTGTCTCTCTGAGTTCAATGAGATTGACTCTAGGTCCCAAGTTGGAGGCTGGGTAGAGCTGGTCGGGGCAATACTGGTCTTTACCTGGTCGTGGGACAGAGAAAATGGCTGCAGTCAGTGTTTCCTCGTTGGGGATGGGGCTTCTCTCCAGTTCTCCCCAATCTGCTGTTCTCAGGACTCTCCTGAGAAGAGCTTGCCAAATTCAGCTGATTCTCAGCACAACAGATGATCCTGCAAGCCAGCGGTTCCAATCCCAGGGTGGCGGGGGGCTGCAGTCACCTCCAGAGGAAAGCCACAGGTACATGAACCTGAGTCTCCCCTCAGACAGACTTTCACTCACCCACTGGCACATGCCTACTCACACAGAGAGTCTTTATGGACACTGGCTTTTGTGGAGTCTCTAACAGTCCAACCTGTCCCGTTGCCATCTTGCCAGAAGTCTATAGACATTTTCTATAGTCAAATTGGCTCTTTGGAAATACAAAGCTAATTAATTTTCCTATTAAATACCTGTGCTTTCAGGATCCCATCATTTTTTCTTCTGAATTACTAAGAGAACCAATAGGCTGGATTTCAGCTTCCATTATCCGAATTGATATCCAATCCATTCCCTTCCTCTGCTTTCTCTCTCTTTACTCATATATACTTCAATGAATATTTTTGGTTGAATTCTATTGTGCTGATCTGTAGTAATTTTCTCCCTTGTAAGAATGATTCTCTTTGATGGCCAGAACTGTATCCTGTTCATGGTTGTATTCTGTCTATTATATAATCTATCAAAACATCTTTTCTAAATATTTTATTTTTAAAATGTGTACTTGAATCTCTCTTAATACTGATCTCTGATAGATCCCCTCATTATGGATCATTTGTTTGTGTCCCCTCCCCCCAAATTCATATGTTGAAGCCCTAACCCTCAATGTGATGGTATTTGGAGATGAGGCCTTTGGGAGGTAATTGGGGTTAGATGAAGTCATGAGATGATGTAGAGTCCCTATGCTGGGATTAGGATGCTTGTAAAAAAGATACCACTGCATATGTTCTCTCTTTCCCTTTCTCTCTCTTTCTTTTCTTGTATGCATACACCCAGAAAAGGCCATGATGAAGACACAATGAGAAGGTACTATCTACAGGCCAGGAGGGGAGCACTCACCAAACCCAACCATACTGGTATCCTGATCTCAGACATCTAGCCTCCAGAACTATGATAAAATGCATTTCAGGCCGGGCATGGTGGCTCAAGTCTGTAATTCCAGCACTTTGGGAGGTGGAGGTGAGAGGATTGCTTGAGCTCAGGGGTTTGAGACCAGTCTGGGCAACTTGTTGAGACCTTGTCTCTACGATAAATAAAAAAATAAGCTGGGTGGGGTAGCACACGCCTAAAGTCCCAGCTACTTGGAAGGCTGAGGTGGAAGGATCACCTGAGCCCAGCAGATTGAGGCTGTAGTGGCCATGAGCATGCCACTGCATTCCAGCCTGGTGACAGAGTGAGACTCTGACTCAAAAAAAAAAAAAATTCTGTTGTTTTAGCAACCTATGGTATTCTGTTATGCAACACAACAGAATAACAGAATAATACACCCTCTGAGAAAGGACTGCTTATTTATCACTTTCTTTACTATCTTTATGCCAGATTTCTATCTATAGAAAGCACTTTCTTTCGTTCTATGGTAACTCAACATTTCAAAACAATTCTTTTTTCTCAATTAAAAAGTAACGCATGCTTGACATACAAGATTTGGCATGAACACACACACACACACACACACACACACACACACACACACACACACATCCCACAAAGGAAAATTCACCCATAATCCAACACACAGAGAATCAGAGTGTTAACATTTTAGTGTTTGTCTTCTAATAGTATATAACATGTGGTATGTGTTATGTATACACACACATATATATATTCCCCCAAAATAAGATCATACTATAATCAAAAGCCACAAGCATAGCTGATTCTTGCATGGATGTTCATTTTGACTTAACATCATATAGTGCACATTTTCCTGTGACAGTAATTATTCCTCTGCAACATTCTTTTGACTATATAATTTTCCATCAGATAAATATATAACTCAACTTTAGATGTAACTTTTGGTCTATATTATGTTCAGAAATATTTTAACATGTGTTGGTCTACTAGTTCCTCTAACCCAAGTGTTTGTTACTCCCTCAAAGCATATTTATCTTCCTGTGGCTCAATTATGGCAACTGTTAGCAAAAGTAGTATGAAGAATCTTAAAACCATTTATTCAGTTGGGCTCTGTGGCTCAGTCCCACAGGTAGTAGGAACTTTGATTTCTGGAGAAATTCAGTAATAGCAAGAGTCTTAAAAATATGTATGGCCTTTGGCCTAACATCTAGAATCTACAAGGAACTTAAATGTGCTGAAAAGAAAAAAACAAACAGGCCCATTAAAAAGTGGGCAAAAAACATGAATAGACACTTCTCAGAAGACAATATATGGGCAGCCAACAGACACATGAAAAAGTACTCAGCCTCTCTCATCACCAGAGAAATGCAAATAAAAACCACATTGAAATACCACCTAACCCCAGTAAGAATGGCCATCATTAACAAAACAAGCAACAACAGATGCTGGCAAGGATGTGGAGAAAAAGGAACACTTCTACCCTGCTGGTGGGAATGCAAACTAGTGTAAATGCACAAACAGATTTGTGTGCTCAGATGTTTATTGCAGCATGGAGAGCAAAAGAATGGCCATGACCTAAATTTCCAGCAGTGGGGAAATAGCTGAAATAATTGAGGCCCATCCATAGGATGGAATGTTTTTCAGCCATTCAAAACACTCTTCTCAAAGAGTCCTTAAGAATGTGAGAATAGCTTGAAATAGAGTGTCAAGTGAAAAAAAAAGATTACAAAATTATGTGTACAATATATGTTCCCAGTTTTATAGAAAACAAAATAAGTCTATTCATAGCAAATAAAATACCAAAATATGACTTGTTTTGTCTAATAGCTGCATTCCTGCTAGTTTTTATTTTTCCTGTCTATTCCTAATTATCCATAGAAAATATGTATTACTTTTGTGATTAAAAATGTTTTGGGCAATTAAAAATGCTCAAGATGGTTTCTTAATTTCAGACATAATGAAGTGCCTCTTATTAGGATCATTGTTTCATTCTGGTGAAATGAAATGCTTCAGAAATAAATTGCATTCTCACCTGTTAGGTGATGCCAGAAAAGTTTTAGTGTTTTTGATGGTGGGAGCACCGAGGGATCACAGATGCGTCATCAACATACCCTACACCCTCATCCTTCAAGACGCAGCCGCTAGGTCAACTCTCCTGGCACGTTTTTTCCGCATCTTATCTCAAAGCTGAAAACACAAATCCCGTATAGCCTCTCATCACCTCGTGTTGCTGTCATTTGCCTCTTTTCCTTCCTGGATTGTGCTGGGGCCTGCCAAGGTACGTAGGTTTTAGTATTCAGTAAAATGTTGAATGAGAGAAAGACAAATGCCAATATTGCTCAATCATCCTCCGAAAACCCTACCAAAACTGAGCAAGCCAAAGCTAGTATGTTGAACTTGATGGAAGGATATCAGCTTTTCTCAAGAGAGAAGCGACTGAAGTCAGGACATGGGATGGACAGTGCCCTTACAACCTTGCTGGATGTTTTTCAGGCGCTCTCCTACCTTGCTCTCCCCAGCAAGCCCTTGCATTATCTACATTAACTCCCACATTTCTGAAGTGAGAACTGTTAAGTAGACAGGAGGCTGCCAGCTATATGTGTCAGCTTTTGCATGACTTGGTCCTGAGCTCTGTGGTGGAACTGATCTGCTTTCTACACTGAATGGTCTTTGAGGAATTGGGGGGGGGGTTGGGTTGGGATGGCTGACCTCAAAAGCCTAATAATTAAAGGACACCTGGGTGGTAAAAGATGTTGGAGAGGGAAGCCATTGTTTCTGATGTGGCAGCACAAAAGATGGGACTAGAAGTAGGGGCACTACTAACAAACAACCAGCTCTGTGAGGGCTCTGGTTGCTCTTCCTGTCATGTGAAGAATCTGAAGTCCTGAGCAGATGGCTGGAGCATAGGACTCTTTCTGTTAACTTCAAATTCCATTCCTATGTTGTAGTACTGTTTAATAGGAGATGGGTCACATTCTGGCTCCCAATTTCTGCTGGAGTTGATAGGAGCTGTGGGTTCACAGACTGAGGGCAGCCTGGTTTCCTTGAATGAGGAGTATAGTTGTGTGTGTGTGTGTGTGTGTGTGTGTGTGTGTGTGTGTGTGTGTGAGAGAGAGAGAGAGAGAGAGAGAGAGAGAGAGAGAGAGAGAGAGAGAGAGAGATTGAGAAATACGGAGAATTGGCCTTCTCCAAGAGAAAGGATTAAAGACATCTTTCTTTGCTGTTATGAATAGCCCTACTAATAGAATTAACAAGTACTCTATTTGTCATCAATCCCATTTCATATTCATGCCCAAAATAAACCAAGTTCTTGCCCTAAGCTGGCTTGCTGTTACTTCTCGGCCCCAAGGAAAGGATCATTGAGATGGGATCCCTTCCAAATACTTGGAGAGGTAGAGAAAATGAAAAGGCTGATTCTGCCTTTCCAGGAGTGTCGTGAGTAACACTGCCACCTAGTCCTGAAATGTTTTGTGGCAAATGGCTTATCAGGTTTTCTGAAGCACTTCCTGTTAACAAAGGCCATTCAAGGTCACCACAACTGGCTTCATTTCTGAAGTATCTCTTCCTACCCTGCCTGGGCAAATCTCAACGTCTGTTTTGTTTCTTGAGAAGGCTGTCTCTTCTACGTGGGATTCTGAAAGACTCTTCTATTTCGTAGTCAGTTTTACAGACTGTTGCCAAGAAACTAGTTACATTCTTCACGCACAGAATTATAATTTCTATTTTATAGAGGAGCTTTTCCATGAAAGGTAGCAGAGAATTCAATTTTATGATTTGGCAGAAACAAGCTGACACATTAGATGTGTTACCGGTACCCTTGGGCAGCGCAGGACCTACAAAATGGTGTCCTGAGGCAAGTCACCCCATTTCCATTTCGAGATGAGCCTTAGTGCCAAGAACTCACTTTCTTAATTAGTGTAACTTTATAACAAATTTTGATACATTATAGAGCAAATGCCTGCACCTTGTTCTTCTTTAAAATTATTTCAGATATTCTTGTTCCTTGGCTTTTTCATATTAATTTTAGAATCATATTGTCAAATTTCAATCAAAATTACTTTGATTGCACTTTTACTTAGTTTATAGATTAATTTTGAGAGTTGTTGTCTGTAGAATGTTGAGTCCTCCTATTACATAACATATCTATCTATTTGGTCTTTTTTCATGTCTTTTCAGAAAGTTTGATAATTTTCTCCAAAATGCCTTGGACACATTACTCCAGTGCTTAATTTAGTGCCTGGTATATAGTAGATACTCAATGGATCTTTATTGAATGAATGTGTTTTGTTGCTAGTGTGAATGGAACAAGTTCAATGAATTGGTATATATTAATTTTTTATATGATAATCTTTCTGAAGCATCTTTTCCAATTCTAATGATATGGTACATTTTCTTGGATTTTGAAAATCAGAGATGTGTTTTTCCTTCCCATCTTTGCACATTTAATTTTCTTTATTTGACTTATTTTACTTGATATAATCTCCAGTAGAATGTTGATTAGAATTGATGGTGGGATATCCTTTTTTTTCTCCTGAATTTAATGGGAAATGGAAATCTCACTATAATATGTTCACTGTTAATAGATGCCTGTTATCAAATTAAATATGTTTTCTTTTCTCCTAGTTTTCTGTTTTCTAGTTCTTAAAATCATGGATTGGCTTCAAATTTGATGAAGTACTTTTAAAATTTTTGTTTGATTGGATGTACTAGCATTTTATTTAGTTTTTTGGGGAGGCATATATGTTCATTTGTTATTCATTCTTTATTATGTATGTATATGGTCACAGATGCAGATATGGGAGGAAATATTGCATAAAGGTTAAGGATACAGGCTCGGAAGTGAGACTCTTTCAGGTCTGAATTCTTGTTTTACTCCTCTGACCACCAACCTGGGCAAGTTACTTACACTCTGAATGACTTCAGTTCCCTCATCTCCAAGTGAACTTAGCAATAACACCAACCACATAGTTTTTTGGAGAAATTAAATGAAATAACCCAAATAAAACTCTTAGAACAGTTCCCAGAGCCTTGTTGAACATTTAATTTATGTCAACTGCAGTCTTCATCTTCCTTTAACTTACTATTATTTCTCAGACTCTCCTTGTTCAGTTTTTGGTGTCAAGGTTATATTTGTAAACTAAAGGGAGATTGAGAAATTTCTTTCTTTTTTAAAAAATATAGTGTGAATAAAATTAACATGCTACATTCATTGAAGTTTTGGTAATACTCATTAATAAAAAAAATCATCTGACTTTAGGAATTTATGGGATAATTTCTTTGCTATTCCTTAAAAATTATAAATTGCTTTATATTTTTATTCCTTCTTGAGTGAATGTTGGAAAATTTGTCTAAAAATTATAAATTTTGTTCTCAAAATCTGTGTTCGTGGCAATCGATTTCTATTTCACCTGAAATGATATCTTTTCTACTCCTATCATTGTTTAATTTGTACCATCTCTTTTCCTTGACCAGCTTACCAGAAAATCATCTATTTGATTTGCCATTTCAGAATAAAACTTGTTTTTATTATTCCTTTCTATAGTTTTTTTTCCCTTATGCTTATTGTGTACATGCATTTTCTTTCTTTCTCTCTCTCTCTCTCTTTCCTTCCTTCCTTCCTTCCTTCCTTCCTTCCTTCCTTCCTTCCTTCCTTCCTTTCTTTTAATTAGAGATGAGGTGTCCCTACGTTGCCTAGGCTGATCTTGAATTCTTGGACTTGAGCGATACTCCCACTTTGACCTCCCAAAGTGCTGGGATTACAGTCCTAAACCACTGCACCAGCTCCTATGCTTTCTTTGAGTTCCATCTTACCCTTTTTAACTTTTCAGTGAGAATGCTCAACTCACCTTGTTTCTGGTACAGTATTTATATAGCTATATATCCAAGGCTGTACTTTTTCCTTGAATACTACATTAGGCAAATTCTACAAGTTTTGGCATGTTGTGTTATTAATTTCTATTGTGAGTTCTTTATTAACTCACACGTAATTCAGAAATATGTTTTCCTTGGGTGGCATCATGGAAATATATTTGATCTTTGTCCTTGGTTCCTGACGGAGTTCCTAAATCCTTTGCAATTCTCTGAATGGGAGGAGTATAGCAGCATCTTTTGTTCTAATGAAGTGACTCTCAGTGATCCCTAAGGTAGAGACTGGAGACACAGACGACACCAGGAAGACCAAGCCTTGATTACAAGCCTGAAACTTTCAGCCCCACCCCTCAACTTCCAGGGAAGAAGAAAGGGCTGGAGATTAAGTTAATAATCAATCGATCACACCTTTTTGATTAAACCTCCATTAAAACTCTTAAGTGATGGAGTTTGCAGACCTCCTGGATTGGTAAATGCATCCATGCGCTGGGAACTTCATTCCATGTACCTCTCCATCTGCCTCTTCATTTGTAACCTTTATAATAAACCAGTAAGTATAAACAAAGTGCCTTCCTCAGTTCTGGATGTCAGCCACACGAAGGAGGGGATTGTGGGATTCTCCAACTAACTGTGTATCTCAGTGGGACAGAAGCATCAGTAAGGTGGGAACCTGATACTTGTGGCTAATGTCTGATGTGAGGACAATCTTGTGTGAGTAAACCCTTAACCTTTAGAGTCTGACATGAACCCTGGGTAGTTGGTTAGATGTTAGAATTGAATTGTACTATAGGATACTCAGTACCAGAGAACTGTAGAATTGGTTATTGGTGGGGAAAACCACCCCACATGTAGTGTCAGAATTGATTGGTGTCAAGAGGAAAAAACACCTCTCATTTGGTATGTATGATTGTTCCATTGTTTGAAAATTATGTTTATCTGCTTTGTCTCGGGGATTCAGAATTCTGTATATCCTCTAGGTCAATATTGATCATTACAATTATTTGAATGTTCTGTATTATGAATTTTTTTGTCTAGGTGATCTATTAATTTCTGAGAAAGATATATGAACATTTACTTCAATGATTTGTCCATTTTATTCTTGTAATTTTGTAGCTTTATATATTTTTAGATAATATGTTTAGCACAACATAAACTCATTCTATCTTTCTGAAAAAAAAATTTCCTTTTTCTTTATTATGTTTAATGCTAATAATTCTATTTGCCTTAAGTTCCATTTTGTCTGGCTCTTCTAGCTTTCTTGCAGTCACCATTTTCCTGGCGTATCTTTTATTTCATTTGTACATTGTGAAAATCATATAGTTGAATCTTAAAAATTTTAATCTGAGACTATATTATAATCAGTGGTTTTAATTTTTGTACATTTATTACTGATATATTTGAATTTATTTCTTTCATCTAATTTTCTGTTTTTATGTTACCCTGCTTATTTTTTTGGTAGTCTTTTTGCCCTTACTTTATAGAGTTTTTAAAATTTTCCCTCTTCTTCCATTTATAGCTTGAGAGTTATACTTTTTACTTTTATTAGTAATAACCTTTAAACTTTTGTCACTAATACTTGACTAAGTTTAAAGTTAATGTTTCCAAGCAATGTGAATATTTCCATTTCTCCTATATCCCGCTTTATTGAGGGATAATTAACAAAGAGTCAAGAGGAAAAGACACCTCTCATTTGGTATGCATAATTGTTCAATTGTTTGAAAATTATGTTTGTCTGCTTCATCTTGGGGATTCAGAATTCTGTATATTCTCTAGGTCAATATTGATCATTACATTGTGTGTTTAGGATATACAGTATGGTGATTTGATCAATGTATACATTGTGAAATGATCACCATGATTAGTTAATTAACATGTCACCTCACATAATTACTTTTATTTTGTGACAGAAACACTTATGACCTATTCTCTTAGCAAATTTTAAGTATACCATACAGTATTAACTTTAGTCCCCATACTGTACATCAGACCCCGGAACTTATTCATCATATCTTTTGATTTGACCAAACTTTCTCCATTCCCTGGCAACCTTTATCTGTTTTCTTCTTCTATGAGTTCAACTTTTTAAAGATTCCATATATAAATGAAATCGTACAGTATTTGTCATTCTGTGTCTGGCTTATTTCACTTAGCATAATGTCCTTTAAATTCATCCAAAATGGTAAGATTTCCTTCTTTTTTAGGGCTGAATAATATTTGGAATATATTCTATGGAATAGGAATACCATTTGGTATAATAATATATGAAGTATATGGAATTTATATGTCTACAGATGCACATACACACATATATGGGTTATCTCACATATTCTTTATCCATTCATCTGAGGACTTCCTCTTTTTAAACTCAGCACTTCCTTCATTTCCATGTTTTTAGTGACTCCTGTTTTCCTATCCATGTTATTTATGATTTTGCTTTGTTTACAGTCAATTCTATTTCTATTTGCCACCATGTGTAGTGGCATTTCTATGCATCACTGTGTCCTTGTTCTGGACTAAATTTCCTTCTTAATGAGGTGCATTTTTTAGTAGGTATTTCAGTGAGAATCTCTGAATGGTAAATTCTCCTTCTCTTTTTCCATAAAGCCTTTGCTCTCTCTTGACTTTTCAATTACTTATGTCTAGGATTCTAGGTTGACAGTTGTTTTCTCACAATAGTAGGAAAATACTATTTGATTTTCCTCTGGGATATATTGTTGCTAATGGGAAGTTAGCTCCTGACCCAGCTGTCATTTCTTTGTAGGTTTTTTTTTTAATTCTCTATGGTTGCTTGAGAGATTTTCTATTATTTTTGATATATAGTCTGCAATTGTGCCACAGTGTCTTGTAGTGATTTATTTGTATTCAGTCTCTTCAGCATTTTGATATTTTTTCATTCTGAGGAATTATGCATTCAGTTCTAGAAAAATCTCAACAATTGTCCTTTCAAATGTTACCTCACTTTCATTCTTTCTTTTCTCTCTTTCTGGAGATATATTTTGGCCCTTCATACCCTACCTTTATACCTCTTTACTAATTTCACATTTCCCATATTTTTATCTTTTTTTTTGCATATCCTGCATAATTTGTTTAGATATTGACTCCAATTTATCTAATACTCTCTTCAACCCTGTGTAATCTGCCAAATACTCTCAGCTTCTAATTTTAAACACTGCATTTTTCATTTTTAAAAATTTCATTTAAAAATCTGTCCTTTTTATACTGTTAATTTATTATTTCATTCTTTTAAAAAGTCTTACATTTTAAATATATACTTTTCTTAGTCTGTTTCAGTTCTATTCTCTCCTAGTACTTGGAATGATTGTTCCTCCCTATACAGGCATTTCCTCTTGGTATTTTATTCATTTTTTTCTGTGAATTATAATACTGTATTTTGAGTTCATTGTCAGCAGGGTTTTTTTGTTTTGTTTGTTTTTGTCTTGCTGGCTTTCTGTGTTCTCAGCTGGTTTAAGTGTCCCTACAAGAAATTGCTAAAGTGTGGTTTCAGGAAAGTTAAACATGTCTTGCTATTGGTTACAACCACCTGGTTGCCACAGAGAGGAGAGTGGTAACAGCATCTGAGAACACATTCCAAGCAAGAAAGGACAAAACTGAGAGAGCAAGATCCTGGAGAAAGTGAGAAGCTGGAGGATGGGGAGTCCAGGTACAGTGTAACTTTTAAAAAGGAAGAGCAACATGTTTGTTTCAAAGAGGAGGGAAGTTCAAACTGTGGTGAAACATACAGAAACGTTTTGTGTAAAGAACTTGAGGGGGCCCCAAGCTCTGACCTATTCTTCTTAGAATGACAAGAGATGAAAATGTCTTTTTAGGGAAGGCTCTCAGGCAGACACGTGTCTGAGGAGACTAAAGCTGTGAGAAGTAGTATAGCGCAACAGGGAAAGTTACCAAAAAGGAGTGTCAGTAAGGAGCGAGGGCCCAGCCAGGCAATTATCTAGGAAATAACTGGGCTACAAACACTTATCGGTACGCTCAGCCCCGAGAACCATTCCATCATCAGGAGAAAATAGACTTATGGGATCCAATCTATGTGCTTTCATAATTTCTTCCCATGCTACTTGGCTGCCATGGACAGAGGGAAGAAAAGGAAAGGTTTTCGAGGTTTGATCACTGACGATCTAGCCACAATTTGGCAGCGAGAAATTCTAAATTTCCTGAAAAAAGTCCTGTTTAAATAATTTCTAGTGGAGCTCAGGCTGGGTAGGAAGCAAGGAAACCAGATGGACACTGAGGGATGAAGAGGCAAGAGAAGAATCTAGAAAATGGTGACCCAGTGAAGGGGACGACAGAGAGGGCAGGAATGAGAAAGCTGCAGGGTGAGAAGTCAAGGAGGTTTGGACTAGAAAAGGAATTTTCCAGCTTGAGGTCTTGGTGATGGACTGGTTCTCAGTGCTGAGCATACCAATAAGTATTTGCGGCTGTTATTTCCTAGATAATTGCCATCTGGAGTAAAAGCTAGTGGCTCTGAACTGTGGTACAGGAGGCTTCTCAATCCCAATTTTCTCTTCTAAAAAGTGAGAACACCAGCCCTGCAGAACAATTATCCTACATTAAAAAAAAAAAAAAGATACCTAGTAGGTGCTCAGTCAGCAATCCTTTTTTTTTTTTTCCTTTGAGTCAAGAGTCTCACTCCGTTGCTCATACTGGAGTGCAGTAACATGCTCACAGCCACTCCAGCATCGACCTGCTGGGCTCAGGTGATCCTTCTGCCTCAGCCTGCCAAGTAGCCGGAACTATAGGTGTACACTACCGCACCTAGCTAATTTTCTAATTTATTGTAGAGGTGATGTCTCACCAAGTTGCCCAGGCTGGTCTTGAACCCCTGGGCTCAGGCAATCCTCTCACCTCAGGCTCCCAAAGTGCTGGAATTACAGGCTTGAGTCACTGCACCCTGCCAGCAATCTTGAATGTTCCCAGAGATTGTGTCCAAAATCTTCCTATCCTAAAACCACAGGAGGGTCTATTGTGGCAAATATTTTAACATCTTTGAGCCTCATTTCTTCAAACGATCGCCTATGATTCCTGAAACCTCCATTCTCTGGTGCAAGTCTTGGTTTAGAAAGTAGGCAGATGACACAGCCACTCCCTGAGAGCTGCCCGACCTCCTCTCCCCTCCCGTGACTTACATTTTCCTCAGTGAGCTGGCTGCCACCTCTGCAGCTGCCCTTTGGAGCAATTTTCCATAGCAGCGACTGTCACTAGCAGCACTGTGGCTTGGCTGTTCTGGATGCCAACTGTGGTCTCATCTGCTCTCCCTTTCCATAAGATATGCTGGCTTGGTGCTCTACCAAATTGCAGTGGGCTTTGTGGGTCTCTGTCAGCACTTCTTTCCTTTTGCCTTCTCGGTCCAGGTCAGTTGTGTCCAGGAGGGAACAGAACTTTGTCACTGAGTCATCACTGGCTGAGATGTGGGAATAAGTCAGAACAATCCTCAATCTTACTCTGTCCATCTGTGACCCAGGTCTACTTTACCCTCCAAAACTCTGAGAGTGTCTTGGAGGAGAAGATTCACAGGAAGGAATCAATTTTACAGGGATAATAGGCTGGGTCAGGGCCTAATTTGTCCCAGTTCAATCTTGCTGTCTTCTTGACCACAGGCAGGGGTCAGTTTACTGTGTCGTCTCACTGGGACTTCCTTTGGCATCCACATACGAAGATAAATGCAAACAATGCAATGACGGGATTGCATTCACTCTCCAAAGGTGCTTATTAGTGACTGACCTACTTAGAAAAATGCAGTGGAAAAAAACAGGAATGTTTTGATGCAGAAAGAAAAATAAGGTAGTCGAAAGGAGAAATTGAGAACCACATTGAAAGACCAGGCAGATGGGCTGTATCAGCTCTAAATTGTCCCTGGACTGCACTCTTCCCGGCTGTGGCCTGGAGTTTCCATTCCCACAGATATTTCCAAGTCATATGTCAAGGAGGGCATATCTGAAGAGCCTTACGATTGTGTTGAAATATGAGCAGCTGAGAGCCTCTAGGTGTTACAGGTGCTGGAGTTAGGTAGGCCATGAGTTGAACAGCAGGAGGGATGCTAGGCAGGGTGACCACTGCCTGTCCAAAATTTCTGCTTTTTAAAAGAAACTTTGGGACTTTGGCCTATAAAGGATAACCCAATGAGATATTTCTGCTGGGTTAGGGTGGGATGTTGCCCGTTTTGCTCTTATGATTCTGAAAGCCTACAGATGTGTAACCAAAGCTCTTTTTTCTTCCCTTTTTACTTTGCCTTAAAAAAACCCAAACAAACAGATTTGCAGTTAACAAAATCTTCCCCATTCTGCCCTAGGTGGATCAGATCCATTTTCTCTCATTTGATTCCCACAATAACCTTGAGAAGCGTCTAAACTTTTCAGATGAGGAAGCCATGTCTTGCCCCAAATCTGCTCATCATGACAAGTTTTCCCCAAATTTAGGACAAATCCCTGATCAACTGCTTTACATTTTTAGATCAGTCATGGCTTCAGTTATGTGCATGTTCTAACACTTGACATAAACATTTATCTTAAGGGCTTTTTGTCCTGGTACCTTTTAGGGACTAATCTTTCTTTTTTGATGCTATAGTCTGTGAATTATGACTATGAGGCAGAGACTGTGCTAACCTCTAGATAGTCATGATTTTACTAAATTTCACATTCTTGTAAGAAGATATTATTCTCATTTTATAGAGGACTAAAGTGAGGTTCAGGAGAGTTCTGTAAGGTAACCTGAAATTATGCAGTTGGTAAGGGGTCAAGCCAGAATTTGAACTCAGGTCTGTCCTACTCCTAAAGCCTAAGTGTCTAATCTTGATCTGGAGTCCATGCTCCTGCCTCACCTAAATTCTCTGTGAACTTTTGTGTATGTGTGTCTTTCTGGGATGCAGTATCACGGTCTACATTAGATTTTCAAACGGCCATGGTACCCAAAAGCTAAGAATACTACACGAAACTATTAGAGTTTATGGATCAGTTAGGATGCTCTTGACTGCAAACAAAACAAAATCCACCTCAAACTGGATGGATCAGATCAAGATTCCAGCTCCATTTCTCTGTAGCATCTTGGCTTCCCCCTCCTCCATGTTTTGGCTTTGTCCTTGGGCCTTCCTCATTGACAGCAGAATGCCTGCCACAGTTCAAGGTCCAATGTCTGCTCAACACTTGTCCAAATAAGAGCATCTCTTTCCTCTCCACAGTCTGACAAAGCTTGTGGGCTTCACTCTGATCGAATCAACTACGGTCATGTGCTCCTGTCCTGACCAGTCACAGGGGATAGGGGATGCCATGCACTGATTGGCTACAGCCTATGTTCCTTATACATTCCTGAATAATCACAGTCTTAAAGAGGATAGGATTACATTAGGCCACTAGGGATAGGAGAACGGTCATTTTTACTCCAATGACATGGTTATTTCATAATGGTCAAGGAAGAGATGAATTCGATGAGGGGGAGCTATCTAACAATACGCAGTATAGTTAGTGTTCTTCCCTGGGTACATCAAAGATTTAGAACAATCTCCCTGTCTTAATGGGACAAGATGAGAGCAACTTCATCTTCAAGTGGGAAGTTTTCTGGCATTTCATTGTCCTCTTTGATTTAAGGAGTTTAATGTTGCCTTTCCTCCCTCCCCAATCAGACTCTATTTAGTAAGGCAGGATGTGCCTACCACCTAAGCAATGTTTTCCTAGATGTAGTTCTAATTAGAATTGTTGCTTCTGAGAAACACTTTTATGGCCTGAGTTATAGACTCCTTTAGTATATTTTCCACTTGTTTAAGAATGTATAGTCTCAGACTCCAAGAGTGGGTGGGAAAAGGAAGAACATTCGAAAATGAGAATGCAAAGGAAGACAGAAGTCTTTTTATGAGAAACTAAGCACAGTGATGACTGCATGTGTCTGAAAATATAATTATCTTCTTTTGTTTGCTTGATAGAGTTTTGATAGAATCTTGACAACTCTGTTATGAAATGTTAAAATGTAATTTAGGTTAAAAAATCATAATTATCTTAAATTATAGTCTGAAGTCATGTTCCAGGCTTTGATCCTTTTATCGTGTGTGACACAGCAGGGGCTGCAGGTGCAGCTAATCCAGCTGCTGTGTTTGCATAAAAGTGCATAAAAGAGTGAAAAAAATGGTTTATTGGTTCACTGGACACCCCTGGAGTGGATACATGTGTGCACAGAGGGAAAACAGTGGCTTATGCCTGCTACCTGGCAAACCCTGGATGATGCTCTTAAATTTAGCGCAGCAAATTTTGGACACTTACATTCATTAGAGAATCAAGCCCAAGCTCCTTTGTGCAATAGTCAGGCTCTAAAGGACATGGTCTTAAGCCATCTTTTCAGGCTCAAGAAGATATATGTGCAGTGAGGAGAGAACTTACTTGTGTTGAGTTCTCTTTCAACTCACCCTAAGCCTTAGGAGAGTCATCTTTCTGACAACTGAGTTCATTAAACTCTGCTAAGCTTCTTTTAAATTGACTCCCCCTTGGAAACAATAGCCACAAGCATTCAAGTCTCCAAATTCATGAGCTTCTATTACCACTTACTAGAGGGTCAGAGGAGAAGTGCACCAGTATGGGAAGGGACAGCCTTGTGGGTATTGTGAATTCATGGTACCATCTGGAACCCTGGGGCGCAGACATCACAAGCAGGGGAGGCAGCAGGGCCTGTGGTGGGTACAGAGTCCATCTCCACCACTTCCTAACAAGTGCACCCTGGGCGTTTACTTGACTGCTTGGTGCAAGCAAGGTTGGGGATTTAGGAGTCCCAGAGTCAGGTACTAGACTCTAACTTACCCTGCAGAGCAATCCAGGTTTTTCTAATGAAGATCTTGGAGCTTTGGTTTCTTCGGTTCAGTATGAAAGCAAAGAAGACGCACTGACCTCTCTTGTGGAATCAAATCTCCCCAGCACCCCTCTGTACTCTCCCAGTTATCTGCTTCTTCTCTTCTTCCCTCCCTTCCTTATTTTCTGCTGTTTTTATTTCATGTGACCCCTCTCCCTCTCTGCCCCTCCCATCAAGGAGACTGGGTGTTCAGTAGAGACATGGCCGCATGTCATTCTCTTTCCTCTTTATCCCCTAGTCTTCGTTGAATGACTTGTCACATGATTAAGAGCTAGAGACAACTTTGCTAAAATAAGTGTTCACTAACATTTTCCATCATCTATTTGGCCTTCTTAGCAAATGACAATGAAAAGAAATGAAATACTTGAGTCAGAAGAAGAAAGGGTTGGTTGAGGTGAGACATAGTTCTATGGATGGGCACTGGAGTTAGACCCTGGAGTCGGACCCTATGAGTTTAAGTCCTGGCTAAATGATGACCTTGGGCAAGTTACCATTCTGTGCCTCGGTTTCCTCTGTAAAATGGGGATTATAATAGGATACTCTTCAGATGGTTGCTATGAGAAAAAAATGAGGCAATATAAAATATACATAGGAGAGTAAGTGCTTAATTAACTATTATTTTTCCTCCCAGAAGATTAGTTCTGCCAGGTAAGAACTCTACTGTATACCCATGAAATTTGATGCAAGTTTTATTCTTTCATGAAATGAAATTGAGCAAGAGCAGAGAAAGCCTCTTCTGTCTTTCTCTTCACTTTGTCCAAGATGGGGAACATGATTTATAGGATCATAGGGTGCTTCCTATAGACAATCGGATGAGTAGAGAAAGTATATGAATATCGTGCCTCAGCCCAGCCGCATGGTTGCCTATTTTACCATGTCAGAGGCTGCCAGCTTCTGAGGCAATGTCCCTTTTGACATTTTCAGAAACCACCCATCACGAAGACTAAATCCCACAGCCATTTTCTCTAGAAAATAAAGTAAAAAAAAATCAATATTTGTGGAATGCTTATAGGCACCTATTTATAGATAGATAATCTCATGTAATTCTCACAACAATCCCCTAAAATTGTGACAGGAAATCCTCAATCTCACCTGCCTGAAGCACCAAGCAGTCAAGCAAATGCCCAGGGTGTACTTGTTAGGAAGTGGTGGAGATGGACTCTGTACCCACCACTGGCCCTGCTGCCTCCCCTGCTTGTGACGTCTGTGCCCCAGGGTTCCAGACGGTACCATGAATTCACAATGCCCACAAGGCTGTCCCTTCCCACACTGGTGCACTTCTCCTCTGACCCTCTGGTAAGTGGTAATAGAAGCTCATGAATTTTGGGATTTGAATGCTTGTGGCTATTGTTTCCAAAGGGGAATCATAATTTAAAAGAGGCTTAGCAGAGTTTAATGAACTCAGTTGTCAGAAAGATGACTCTCCTAAGGCTTAGGGTGAGTTGAAAGAGAATTCAACACAAGCACAGCGACTCATAATACACTGTCCTTGCTTAGGACCTGCGAGATCCAGTGTGAAGGCAAATGAAAACACCCAGGTACAAAAACCAGTGGGTATGCACTTCCTTTCTGCCACCGGATGGGGTGTCCTTATTCCCAGACTTTCCAGAGGTTCTTCCCATTCTTCAACTCTGCTCCTGGCTCAGAAACCCTGCACACCTGCAAGAAAGCCAGAACCAGTCTTTCAATAAACACATTACAAATGCTCACTGTGAACCCCAGGGTGGAACCAAGTTTCGGAAGGGAAGAGGGCACAGTGAATTTTATTATCCCTCAGAGCACCTTGGACTCCATCTGCCTGTCTCAGAGGAAATACCAGTGGTGCTCTGGGCATATGTCTTGTGCCCTGGAGGCTCATGGAAGTGTTCATTGCTTCAGTTAGGGGAAATTGCCAGAGAGTAGTTCTCTCATTTGATTAAAACTCTCCCTGAAGTAGAGATTTTAAACTGTGTTTAGAGGATCATCTATACAGGGTTCTCCTTCTGTGGAGCCTGGTTGCTTAACATCTGCCTTGAGGCAAGAATATTTATCACACACACACACACACACACACACACACACACACACACACACACCTTTACTTCTTTTTTAGTAACAGTTGTCTACCCTACAAGTTTCTCAAATGTAAACAGGATGGGTGTCAACAAAAGTTATTGTGGAAAGCAATTTGGCCTCAGGCCTCTGTCTACAACATGCTAAGACACACGGAAGAATTACATGGCCTGGGTGCCAGCCCAGGTGCCCTAGCAGGCTCTGCCCTGCCTGTTTGGAAAGTTTCTCCATTTTCTTATTTTTGACATGTGGGGCACTCACTGAGAAGTCAGCTACAGGAAGTCAGATTCTGTGTAATGTTGCATGTATAACCTTCCAGACTTGAAGCCTTTGAAATAATCAGACGTATAAGTATTTGAAAGGCTGAACAAGGAAAACTATGAGTTGAAGAAAGACTGTAACAAGATGCGACAAGCCTTGTACAAATTACTCATAATTCTGTTCTGATTCATAGTGGAGTTAAAATAACTTGTAAGCCCAACACTGCAGCTGGTTAGGTGAGAACACTGGTGTGTTTATTTGATTCCTCCAGCAAGGGTAGGCTAAATGGAGGTCTTTGGGAGGGAGATCCCTGCAGATAAAAACTATCCTTTAAGGCCAAATGGCCTCTTGGCTGACAGTCTGAGATTTGGTAATCAGAGCTGGATTGTGACCAAGGAAGAGGCTGAGGGAAATCTGGATAGACTTCTCTGGGGGTGGTGGCCCCTTCTCTGTCTTTGTCCCACCCATTATAGATTGTCTCTGGAAAATGAGATTCCCATCGCTCAGTTTTGTTTTTTGTTTTTTTTTCCAGAGTAGGGTTGATGAACTATTGACTTCAAAATTACCTAGACCACTTATTAAAATAGACAGTTCAGTTCCAATACCAGACCCAGCAAATTAGAAACTGCGTGAGTGCACCTGGAAAATCTACTCTTCTAGAAAATACCCCAGAAGACTCTTTGTACTAAAAGCTGGAAAACCACTGTGGGAGCCTGCAGGCAAATACTTTCTTGGGCTGCAGGATATTCTAAGAGTTTTCTTTAATTCAGTGAAAGAAGCATCTGTTAGGGTCCAGATTGGACATAGATGAGCAAGAATGGGCTATATCTGCGTAGACTTATTCAGGGGTTCCAGACATGGATTAGAAAGTGTTTAAGCACTTCTGTCACAGAATAGAAGCACAACAATGTTTGTTGTGGTAGTGTGGTGCTTGTTAATTTGCTGTGATGTCACCCAGGAGAGACGCTCAGGCCATGTGGCAGGTTCTTGCCTTCAAAGAACTTTCACTCTATGAAATCCTGTGAGTCCTGTGAAGTAAAAGTGAAATGTTAGGTTAAAAACTGGCATAAGCCAGGCTCGGTGGCTCAGCCTGTAATCCCGTGCCTTTGGGAGGCTGAGGTGAGTGAATTGCCTGAGCCCGCGGGTTCAAGACCCGCCTGGGCAACTTGGTGAGACCTCATCTCTACAATAAATAAAAAATTAGCCCGGTGTAGTAGCGCACACCTGTAGTTCCAGCTACTTGGAAGGCTGAGGTGGAAGGATCGCCGGAGCCCAGGAGGTCGAGGCTGCGGTGGCCGGGAGCGGCCACTGTACTCCAGTCTGGGCGACAGAGTGAGACTCCAACTAGAAAAAAAAAAAAAAAAAACTGGCATAGTCAGGGGAAACTTCATGGAAGAGATAGAATATAAGCTGGGTTGGGAAGACAGTAGATTTGATGCCTTGAAAAAGAGAACAGGAAGCTCCTGAGGCAAGGGGAACATGATGTCCAGAGACTCAGAGGTGGGAGTGGGCTTGGGGCCAGCCAGAAAGCAGGGTGGCTAGGCTGAAGGATGCTGGAAGGTGGACTGGCTCATGAAGGGCCTCACAAACCAGGCAGAGAAACTCAGAGAAGCAAAGGGAGCTATTGAGGCAATTCAAGGACATCGAGTAGCAGGGATACCACTGTTCCAGTCCCCACAGGGCCGAGAGAACGCCCAAATACTGAGTGCCACTTGGAGGCCAATGAGGGAAATGGTGAGAATTCAGGCACATCTGGGGGAATTCAGCTTCTGAGGTGGGTGGCCGGGGTCACATGGGGCAACAGAGGGCGGGCAGTTCTGGGGCTGCCAGGCTATGGTGGCTGGAGCCAGATATGGAGTTGAGTCAAGGTCATGGGCTGTGGAATCTACCCTGGAGAGGGCCTGAGCTTCACAAGCAGGGCAGCAGGCCAAAGCAGACGCTGAAGCTAGCAAGCAAAGAAAGATTTGGCTCTGCAGAATCTGAGGAATTAGTGTGATTATCCATGGTGAAATGAGGCTCATGGGATATGTTCTTTGGAAATTCCAACAAAAAGTCAGTGCCGGGCCTTAAAGGGCCATCTCCCACTGCATAAACAAGGGCTGGAGCAAAGCTCCACCCAGCTGTGGGTGAGAGTCAGGATTGGTTTTCCCTGGCATGGTGGGCTGGCAGGGCCATTCCACACTGTGCCCAGAGCTGCAGTGTGCAAGGGCATTAGACCATAGCGCGTATGGTTGATTTCTAGGAAGTCACAGTGCCCCAGTTTCCAGTGAGGCTCATCAATCAGCAAACCTGTATGTTGAGGAAATCCATGCCATAGAAGGAGAGAATGTTCAGATATTAAAGGGGATTTTTAGATTACAGCTCAAGGATGGCAAAGAGACTTTGTATCCTGTGCCAACTTCTATTGTGTTGTGGCAGTTGCCTGAGGATCTGGATCTAGCCTGGGTTCCACCTGAAAGAATGCACTGATTGATTAGTAATGTGTGTCATGAAGGGGGCGGTGAGTGAACAAGTGAATGATGGCAACAGCACTACCTACTTGCTGTGTTTGATTTGGTCCCAACCTCCTGACTTCACAGGTGAGGAAACTGAAGCCCATAGATATTAAATGCTTTATGGCAGCCACAGAACTCAAGGGTAGACTTAGGAGTGGGGCCGAGGTCTCCTGACTGGTCTAGTGTTTTTTCCTTGGATTACACAGCCTTCCTGCCCTCCTACTCACCATGCGCTGTCACACTGACTTCACTTTCCCAGTCCCACCCTTGGCTTCTGTTAGACATCACATTAGGAACTTGGCCACAGAATTCATTTGCACAAAGGCTAAACTTGTTTCACGTGTGATCAGGACTCTTGGGGAAAGGATTCTAGGAAGGGGAATTGCCGATTGATTCAGAATTCCTAAGTGCTGAAAAACACAGTTAGGTATGGGGCTGACAAGAGTTGACTGAGAGAGAGGAAGAGGAGGAGGAGGAGGATGGAAAGATATCGTGAGGGAAGCAGCAGTAGCTTGACACAACTTACAGAACTGAAGATGCAAAAATTGAAGTTGGAGATTGTGAACTGCCCAGAGTGGGGGTTGGGCACATCGTGAGGAGGAAAGAACTTGATGTGTATTGAACAATGCTGGGAAAGGTAATATGGGGTCTTGGAAAGCCCATGGACAATGGGGTCACTCAAAACCTGGCTCTGCTGGCACAAAGTAGGCCCACAGAAAAACGAGGCCCAAAAAGAAAGCCAGCTGTGCACTCCACATTTCATCTTCACAACCACCCTGGGAGTGGGTATGATCAGCCCAAGCTTTACAGAAATAGGAAGTGACTGGGGCTTCACAGTCGTTAACTAACTCATCTAGACCTGCAAGAGGCTGATTACATTACAGACTCCAAATCCCTTTCTCTTTTCCCTGGTAGAGAGAACATCTCCTTAGGGTACCCACTCTTTAAGAGAAAGAAAGGGGTTTTCTCTTTCTGCTTATTAGCCTGCTCTTGGGTGAAAAACAACCAGATTCTAATCTACGGGACATAAATCTAACTTTATTCCTAATTGCAAGTAGAGATCAGCTGTTTGTTGTTCTTGAAGAGTGTGCATGTTTTATTGAGAAATTAGCTTCCTAACAAAAGCATATGTTTGGAACTTTTATATTTGCATCTGTCAGTTCTGTTATCAAACTTCTCTCCCTCCCCTGTTTTTTGCTAAAAAAAAAAAATCAGTGGAAAATAATTTGTTCAGAGAAATGTGTGGCCTGGTGAGTTCAGGACTGCCCTCATTTGCATTGAGTATCTTGAGACACAAAATGTTGTTATTTGAATCTGTTCAAAGAAGCTTCCAGCACATGCCCAGACAGGGCCTCAGGATGGGCGGCACTCACCTCCGCTGCTTGCTCTGGCAGGCTAATCACAGGGTAATGCGGCTCCCATCTTACTACCAGCTTCAGAAATTAAACCTACACTTCTCCAGCCTGGTTGAAAACCACCGACTCTTCCTGCTGCCAAACAGGAGCTGTGCCCTTGGGGGGCCATCTGCAGAGGTAGTATGACCAATTATGGGCATTCAAAACAAGCCAGCTGGTGTAAGCCATCTTTTGCTGCTCGAGTTGGCTGCTGGCAATGCAGCCAGGATCTGAGGACGCTGGGGAAGTCATCCCTGCAGCCTCCTCCAGTCTCAGGATGGTCCTGAGTCTCATTTAATTGAGTCTGATCGTCTCACAACTACACTATGAACCATGGAACACCCATGAATCTCATTTAACACATGAGAATACCAGGATGCAGAGCTTTTTAGTGACCTAACCAAGGTTACATTGAATCTTTGACATTTTAAAGTGGAAATCCAGCCTCTAATTTCTACAGAAATGATTATTTAAATGAATAAAAACAATCAGAGACTGTTTTTAATTACACTGCTCCTCTCTTGGGAGAGATCATTATAACATGAATGAATTAAAAAAAGAAAAAAAGTTATACTTTCCTGCGTTCTTTTTTGAAAGGAAGAGAGCAAAATGATAACAACTTAAAAAACTTAACTACATGACTTTCGGCATTTCCTACTGTCTTGCTTTAAAGACTTTGCAAGTGTTACATATTTTCACTTTTAAAATACTAAGTCCTGCACTCTTGGATATTATGATTTAAAAAAAATAATTACACACTTATTGCAGTAGAAAACTTAGAAATTGCTATAAAAGTAGAAGACAAATGTCATCCTAAAGAGAAATTCAGAAATCACCATATACGTTTCCATATTTCTTCAGTTTTTTCTATGTCTACATATGTATCTTTAAATAAAATTAAGATTTTGCTGTAAACAGTTTGGAGGCCTGACGTTTTTTTCCACTGGACATTATATCATCCTATTTCTGTAATATTTTTCAAATGCATTATTAGTTTTTAATTTGACAAAAATTATACATATGGTATACAGCATGATGTTTTGATAGATGCATCTATAATAGGATAATTAAATTAAGCAAATTAACATATCTATCACCTCATGTACTTATTATTTTTGTTTGGTGAGGACAGTTAAAATCTCCTTTCTTAGCAACCTTCAAGTATACAATATTGTTAATTATAGTTATCAGGCTGCATCCAATTCATTTTTTTAATGTCTGCATGGTATTTTACCATTTCTTTCTTGAAACATTTTCTTCACTTCACAACTGGGAAATCTCTCTCTTGTTCTCCTCCTTAGAATCTTCTAAGTATCCCTTGTGGAGCCTCTTCATCTCTCCCATCTCCAACTATGGGAGGTGCCCAGAACTCAATCCTAAGACCTTAGGCCATTCTCCTTCCTTCTCCATCGGCTCTTACTTGCCAGGAGAGCCCATCAAGGACTGTGACCTCAAAACCATTCATCCCCTATCAACTCCCAAATTCGGTCTCCCGCTGAACCGTCTCCTGAACATTCACTGCCTGACATCTCCACTTAGATGACTAAGGCCACGTGAAACTTAACAGGTCTTAAGCTAAACTCGAACCTGCAGCCCAGGTTTCCCATCTCAGGGAACAGCAACTCTGTCCTTATCCTGCGCAAGCCTCAAACCTCGTCTGAGGTCTCCTCTGATTCTTTTCTCTTATATCACACACCTAATCCTTCAGCAAATCCTACCAGTTCTGCCCTTCAAGTAGGTCCAGGATCAGAGAGAATTCCACTCTCACCTCATCTCCACTGGAGCCACCCTGACCCGAGCCATGCTCATCTCTTGGTTGGGTGATTTCAGGAGCAGTCTAATGGGTCTTCACCCTGGTTACCTCCTGGACCCATGACAGTTCTATTCAACAGGGTAACCAGATAACATGGCTCTGTTCAAACCCTCAAAATGATTGCAAGCTCACTGTGTGTTAGGGCCTCCGTGTCCTACCACTACACCTGTCCTCTGCCCTGCTGGTCCTTTTTCCTCTGTTCCAGCCACACAGGTGTCTGGCTTGCTCTCCAGATGACTGCCTGTCTTATCCTTTCTTGTGTCAAATACCCTCTTACCTGGGAGACTCTCCCTATGGAGTCTTTATAAAGAGTAATATCTCTGCCCAGTACTCCCTCTCCATATTCATATCTATTTAAATTTTTCTCCATATTGCTTTTCCTATATATCACTTGTATTCATTTCCTAAGGCTGTCGTAAACAAGCACCACGAACTGCATGGCTTGAAACAACAGAAATGTATTTTTTCCCAGTTCTGGACTTTAGAAGTCCAGAGACAAGATGTCAGCGGAGTTGGTTCCTTCTGAGGGCACTGAGGGGGGATCTGTCCCATCCATGCTTCTATTCTAGCTTCTGGTGATGACTGGTGATCCTTGGCATTCATGACTTGTACATACATCAGTCCAGTCTTCACAAGGCTGTCTTACCTCTGTCTCTCTTCCTATAAGGACAACAATCATATTGAATTAAGGGCCCACCCTATTCCAGCAAGACCTCAATTTAATGAACTAGTTGCACCTTCACAGATTTTATTTCCAAATAAGTTTACTTTTGGAGGTCCTGGGGGTTAGACTTCAACATATCTTTTTGGGGGGACACAATCCAAGCCATAACAGTATACATACGCTTGCTTGTTTATTCAATCAGTATCCCAAAGGTTATATAATTGTGTAATCAGTTTTTCCTATTTAAGAGTTGGAGTACCATTTCCCCAAGTGTTTGCATAAGCCTCGTAGTTACATTTCATGGATAGTGTTAGAAAATCTTAACTTACTTCATTGAGCCTTTATTACTGGGTGTTTAGGTTGTTTCTGATTTGGGGATATTATAAATGGTGCCATAATGTACATCGTCAAACATTTGTTTTACTTTCATGTTGATATTTTCTCTTTAGGGTAAATTCTCAAGTATCAAAGCCTCTCAAAATATGCAAGAAATTAAATGTGTTCATGGCATTTGATATGTACTTCCTTCATTTGAATCACATGGGCTGAAGGGGATATCCACACATTTTTAAGACCTTCCACTTACACATCCATCTTCAAAGGAAATTGGCCCCCAACTTTTTACCAATGCTGTTGTGATCATTCATTAATTCACATTCATACTTTCTTAGGGTGTAAAGCTTCCCATGGACTGGTTGCCACCTGCTGAACCTGGATCAGGCTCCGAGGCTGAAGGTAACTCTGTATGGGCTGGATAAGAGGGAACCATTCGCCCTTGGAAGGTTGGGAGAGACTGTGCTCATTAAACTTCTCCATGCTATATAGTGCTAATGATCCAACCAGATCCTCTACTTAGAAGAATATATAAATATGAGACGACCAAACATACAGCTGCTCATTCAGCTTAAGGCTGTTGTTTTGTCCGGAGCAGTATGAGCACAGTGATATACTGGTTATTATGATGCTCGTTGCACATTGCAGTGGGTCAGCTGAGATCCCTAAGAATCTATACCACTGATGGATAATACCTCCTTGTGCTGAGACTTCTCATAGTTCTTTGAAATAAACTTGTGTTGGTTGATAATTTATGCCCATAACTTCCTTGTAACCCTGAAGGACTTGACTAGCAAAGCCAGTACAATATTGCTTTACAGAAAGGATGTACCCCTGATGATTCTGACAATGATTATAGCTGTAAGCAATCGGGTCACAGCTTCACCAGCCCTGAGGGCTGTCAGTAAAGCATTCTTTGGGAAATCCTTTTATGGCTCATAAGCATGATGACTGGGTGTTCATGTGCATGTGTAAGATGTGCTAATCTCAAACCTTGTTATGATAAAAAGAAGAAAAAATTTTAAAAAGACCTTTTCGGGGGCGAGGGGAGTAGATTAGCATGATCGATTCATTTAATTACTAATTTTTAAAAAAATTCTGTACTTAAATGTTCCTTACTTATTTTAAACCAAGTTTACTAATAGAGAAACTGGCCTCTGGAAAATTGTCTTTAGTGTTCAGAGCTAAATAATATTCTTCATTTACAGTAAGTCTCTTACAAACAAACGAGTTCCATTCCAAGAGTGCATTCATAAGTCCAGCTTGTTCGTAAGTCCAACAAAGTTAGCCTAGGAACTCAACTAACACAATTGGCTATATAATACTGTACTGTCATAGGTTTATAATACTTTTCACGCAAATAATACATAAAAACAAACAAACCCAAAATAAGAAAGTATTTTAAATCTTATTGTACAGTATGTGACAATGTACGCCAGACCGTGAATTAACTTATGTGATTGGACATGTGAACGTGTGCTTGCATCTTTGAAAGTTCACAGCCTGAAGGTTCATAGTGGAGACTTACTCTACTTGGAATTCACCTAGCATTGATCTCTAATTGTTCAACAGTGAAATTGTAGATTTACCATAGCCACAATAGTCCTCAGGCTTACAAAATTTGGGGACGTATATTGTCTACTTGAAGTTATCATTTTGTTTCTCTTGTTGACAGATGTACAAGTTATGGCTAACTTGAATTCTTTGGTGTTCCCACGTAGTATTGATCCTGACGCAGAAGATAGAAGTCATCAGTTAAATGAACATTTAGGAACAGAACACTGGTATCTACTGCAGGCACAATTTTAAAGATAAACCCCAAGACTCATACCCTTGTAGAATCTCCTCCTCTTAAGTGTTTGTGGAGGAGGTGAGTTGCTTTTAGTAAATAGAATATGGCAAAAGTGATGGGATAGTCACCCCGATGGATATGTTATCGTTATGGAAGACTCCATTGCAGCAGACTAGAGAAAGAGTCTCCTCTGGCCTTGAAGAGGTAAGCTGTCACATGACAGGGTACTGCAGGCAGCCTCTTGAGTAGAGTGGCCCTGGCTGAGAGCCAATGAGAGGATAGGGACCTCGGTTCTCCAACAGCAAAGAAGTGAATCTGCGGAAACCATATACACATGGAAGAAGACCTCAAACTCCAGAAAAGAGTGCAGCTATGTTGGCCTAGATTGTAGCCTTGGAAGACCATGAGCAGAGGACCTGGTTTAAGCCACGCCTTAACTCCTGACCTACAGAAACTATGCGGTAATAAATGGGAATTGTTTTAAGCTACTAAATTGGTGGCAGTTTGTTATGCAGTGACCATAATTTAATAGTCTCCTTATCAGGGTGAAATGTAAGAGGGTGGGTTTAAATCTCAGTTCTGCTTCTTACTAGTTGCACAATCATGGCAAATGACTTAACCTCTCTGAGGCTGGGACTGTAAAATAGGAATAAAAATGGTACCTATTTTAAGGTGATGGAGATTAAACAAAATAGTGCATGTAAGTAACATAACATGGTACTTGACACAAAGTAAGTTCTCAATGTTTTTCATTGCCACCAGGGGTTGGACATTTTTAGTTCCATAATTCTAAATATTTTAATTAGTTTTCCATGTTTTGAAGCTTTTTGTCTAATCATATTACCTGAATCTATTAAATAATAACTCACCTTCTCATCTATTTATAATTCATCAGCTGCATAGATGATCAGCTTAGGATATTCTTAATAGAATAATTATAATTAATGTAATTTGGCTAAAAGCAAAGACATCTGGAGTTATAATTGATACAGTTTCCATTAGCTTCTTAAATATGAGAAATGAATTATTGAATTTTGTTAGTCTACTTGATTTGAAACACAATGTCAGTGGATTGGTGGTAAATAAACACTGGGTGCTTTCTGTAGTTAAGCATCATAATCATAATTTGCCTTTTTATGCCAACCTATTTACTCAGGTATTACTGGATGGGCGAGAATGACTGAAAAAAAATTGTAAGTTCAAGTAAAAGAAGAACGTACCAAGAAAGGAAAAGAAAGACATTGGATACAGTATTACATTATTTAGGTGCCTGAAGGCTGGAAGTTAACTTATGAATCTCAAAAGTTTTAGGAATTTTTGTACAATGTCAACATTTAAGTTATGGTAAAATGAATAAGTATACTCTATGTTTTGTGCTTATTTTATCATTTATTTTGGGTATAACATGAATATTTAAAGTACGATTGCTACTCTGCCATTAGTGCTTTATTTTCTCTCTGAATATTATCTAAAAAACTGCATTTTGTTGTATTGTTTGTATCAAGGCACAGTGTATTCAGTTTCTAGCTGAACACTTTTCTAGTTGACTAAAGACTTGATAGGAAATTGTATTTATTTATTTATTTGTTTTAAAATTTGTATATATTTTTTAATTTTGATAGCTTTGGGGGGTACAAATGGTTTTTGGTCTGAGCTTTACTGTCCCCTCATTTCTGCATACTGTACCTGACTGGTGACTTTTTGTTCCTCCGCCCCTTCTCGCCTCCCCCTTCTGAGTCTCCAGGGTCCATCATACTATCCTCTGTGTGTTTGCGGATCCTTAGTTTAGTTCCAGCTTATGAGTGAGAACATGCAATGTTTGGCTTCCTGTTCCTGAGTTAGTTCACTTAGGATAATGTTCTCCAGTTCCATCCAAGTTGCTGCAAAGTACATACTTTCATTCTTTTTGATGACTGACTAGTATTCCATAGTGCACATATACCAAATTTTCTTTAGCCAGTCGTCAGTCGACAGGCATTTAGGCTGATTCCACATCTTTGCAATTGTAAATCGTGCTGTGATAAACATGCGGGGGTGGGTGTCATTTTTATATAGAGACCTTTGTTCCTTTGGGTAGATGCCTAGTAGTGGGATTGCTGGATCAAATGATAGATATACTTTTAGTTCTTTGAGAAATCTGCATACCAGTTTCCACAGAGGTTGTGCTAATTTGCACTCCCACCAACAGTGTATAAGTGTTCTCTTTTCTCTGCATCCACACCAGCATCTATTGTTTTTGTTTTTATTTTTACTTTTTAATGATGACCAGCCTGACTGGTGTAAGGTGATACCTAGTTGTGGTTTTGATTTGCAGAATATTGTATTTATTTAATAAAGTTCCTTTCATACAATCTTACCTCAAATTATGAAAAACAAGAAATAACTAGCTATGTTGTAAGGACCTGTTTCATCTGATCTAAAAGTACATTGATATTTTAAAATGCAAAAACCAAAAATATATCTTAAGAAGTACATCTGAAAAGTTAAAGTTAAATAAGTAAGATTTTCCAATTTATACTCTGCATTTGCCTTGAAAAACACCAGTTCTGCACTATATCACACATACAACACCTATACACTTATATATAGACACACAATATATACAACATCCATAGTGCACACATACAAAACACACAAATGACAACCCGTATAAACATAACAAAGGCTTTGAGAAGTCCTGTAATAGACACCTTTCAAACTTTGTTTAATCATGTGCTTCTCAAACTGAATCAATCTCAAATCCTTTCCTGCCACCTCCTGCCCCCCCACCCCCACCCCCCTGGGTAACCCTGATTCTTGATGACTTAGAGTTTACTGGGACATACTTTGTGAATGACTGCTCTGTGAGACTTTTCCCAAGGAATTAACTGTTACGTAGGATAAGTAAAAGGCATCCTTAATATTTATGGGTAAGAGACACACACTACCTTTAAAATAACCCACAAGTCAGCAACAACAGCTCTAAATCATGTAAAGAGCATTGAAGACTGTGGCAGGTACTGAAAATCTTTACTTCCTTCCAAAGTCCAGATTTTCTCTTTTGGTACTGTGTACAGGTAATGCCAGGTCAATCTGCAGGTAACCACTGTGCTGCTGTTCTCTGTTTACATAGATAGAAAATGGTCAACTCCCTGCAAAATGGAGCAGTGACCCAGGATGGAAACTGTGTCTCCCTCACAATTTCCATCAGCATCTTTTGACTTAACAGCATGATTTGAAGCCTTATCCTTTTTGCATTCCTGACACAGAGGTTCAAAGACAACTTTTTATCAGTTTATACCCTTCTCTGTGTTTATTTCATAAATAATGAAAAAGGAATATATTTCAACATTTTAAGAATGTACGGTAGGGTGTTTGGAGGGTGCTTACTCTGAAGATTAAAAGACTACCTTCACAAGGAAACTTCGACATTTGCTTCAGGATGCCAGACCACAATTTTGTATAAGTTTTCCTTTAGGCTTCACTGACAATTGCTCAGGTGCAGGAAACCTTTGTTACTGAAATGAAAATAAAAGGCCTATACAGTTTAATGCACACATATTTTATAATTTTGAATAAAACTATGATTTTCCCACAGAGTGATTTGGACTCTTAAAGAAATTGAATACCTAGGCAACTTCTAGACAAACCTTTTATAGTAAATTACCTATATATTGAATACAGGAAATAAAAGAACTTACTAGAAATGATTTTAATTCAGTTCATTCAATATTTGAGTATACGCAAGGTACTTTGGTATGCATTTTGTCTATTTCTCTATAAGTAAGTATACATACAATAACTTCTTTCTTCCAGGATAATTTTCACTCATTCACAATCTTATTTGATGAATATTTGCAGACTGAACATGTGCCAGAGTCCTTCTTAAACTCCTAGGACTAATCAGACTGGCAAGTGGCAAATGACACCAGGTCAGATCCAAAGGAATATTAAAACATTAAAAGACAAACATCTACTCAGAAATTAATTTTCTGATAAAATGAAATATTTCCTTTGTCACCATGCTGATGTGACATTTTCACCAGCCTCTTTTAACCTTTTTAGTGTAGCATCGTGAGTTGAAACACGCAAGCCAGCACTTTGAAATACACATACGGTTTAGAAAGCTGGGCTGTTACAGAACACTCCTACCCTATCAATAGCACAGGGACAGGAGCTTCCTTAGCTCCTTTGCATGAGATCATTTCTAGAGACTGAAGTTTGGGGGCTGGAATCAGAGGGTTGCCTCTTAATTGTCTGAGAGTGGGTTGTGATGATTAATTTAGTGTGTTCACTTGGCTAAGCCACAATACTCAGATATTTGGTCAAACATTCTTTTCATTCATTTTTTTTTTTTTTTTTGAGGCAGGGTCTCACTCTGGTACCTGGGCTGGAATTCAGTGCTACAATCACAACTCACTGCAGCCTTAAATGCCTGGCTTAAGATATTCTCCCGCCTCAGCCTCCTGAGTTGCTGAAACTACCATGCCCATCTAGTTTTAGAATTTTTTATAGAGACGGTCTTGCTATGTTGCCTAAGCTGGTCTCAAATGCCTGAGCTCAAGCAATCCTCCCACTTCAACCTCTCAAAGTGCTGGGATAACAAACATGAGCCACCACACCTGGCCTAGTCTTTTTTTTTTTTTTTTTTTTTTAGTCAGAGTCTCACTCTGTCACCCAGGCTGGAGTGCAGTGACAGGATCATAGCTCCCTGCACCTTGATCTCCAGGCCTGGAGTGATCCTACTACCTCTGCCTCCCAAGTATCTGGGACTACAGGACCAAGCCACCATGCCCGACTAATTCTGATTTTTTCGTAGATACAGAGTCTCACTACGTTGCCCAGGCTGGGGGTCTCAAACTCCTGGGCTCAAGCCTCCTTGGCCTCCCAAAATGCTGGAATTACAGGCATGAGCCACCACGCCTGGCCAAAAATTATTCTTGATGCTTCTGTGAAGGTATTTTTAGGTGAGATAGACTTTGAGTATAAGAAGACTGCCTTCCATAATCTGGATAGCCCTCATCCAATCCGTTTAAAGTCTTAAGAGAAAAACAACTGGTCTCTTACAAGACAGAGGAAATTTTACCAGCAGACTGCCTTCTAGCTTGAGCTGCAATATCAACTAGTCCCTAAGTCTTCATCCTGCAGGATTAACTGCAGATTTTGGACTTGACAGCCTCCATAGTCCTGTGAGCCAGTTCCTTAAAATTTTTCTCTCTCTCTTTAGGCGTGTGCGTGTGCGCGCGTGCACACACACACACACACACACACACACACACACACACACACCCCCTTTATTTGTTGTGTTCCTCTGGAGAACCCTGACTAATGCACGGGTAGTCTCTAATATGCCTCATAGTGAAACCCATGAACTGTTTCAGAAAAACAGTCTGGATAGCAAGGAAGATTTTTGCAATATGTCTTGGCTTTCAAATTTGTCTTTGCCTTTTTCCTGGACTTTGGTCTTAGGGTGCCTCCCTGAACACGCTGTGACTGATCTTCAGAACCCAGCTGACTCTGCCTCTTGGGTAAAAAATTGGCCTTCCTTGCATGTAGCTGAGACTAAGTCCCTTGACATTTTCCTCTCCGGTTAAAATTATATGTGGCACATTCCTGACTTTGTAAATGTAACAATCTTTTCAGAATTTAAACAGTGAGCATGTCTGAGTTCCAATATCACACAAAGTTAATAAATTCATAGTTTAAGAGGCAAGCAGCATTTTCCTCTATTTGCCTTAAGTCACATAGAGATGGCTCTGTTCCACGATAGTGCCATTTTATGCAATTTCAGTGCATTTCCTCTCATACCCCACAAGACCCTATAGTGGAGAGAGGACCTATAAATATAATATTATACATAGATTATCTAGCTCTGAATGTTGGTAACACTAATTATCATAATTCTGGTGCTCATGTTCATTGAGTGCTTACTATGTGTCAGGCACTGTGTTATAGGTACTAACCCCTTTAATGACCACACCAATCTTGAATGAGGTAGGTACTATTATTATCCCCATTTTATAGATGAGGAAACGGAACCACTCCCAATGACACCAAAATAGCAAATGACTCCTGAGACTCTTCAGCTGTCTTCACTGGGGGGCATTCCTGGTGCTCCACTACTGGTCTTGGGAATTTCCCCCTCTGCTTCCATCCACAAACACACACTGCATAGTGATCCCATAAGACCACTTTCAAGGATGCCACCCTCAGGAGCAGAGTGGATGGCTCCTTGCTTCCCACCACAGAGCAGAGATATTCACTGTTAAATTTTTCTGGTTGACTCTCTTTTCAGAGGTTGCTGTGGCTTCTGTTCCAGTGTCAAAGTTGTCATATTTCCCTCTTTTCCTGCCCACTCAACATGTGGCCCCTTATTCTGCAGGGTTTCTGTGCCCTGTCCTTTCCCCAGCAGGTCTCAGAAAGTGTCCTCATGGGCTCAGTGTGCTGGTCCTGCCACTCCACCATCAGAGAACTGCCTTTCTCAGATGCTTCTTGGTCTGAAGTGTCTGCGAGACCAAGGGCTCTGGATAACTGAGGGTTTCTATCCATAAAAAGAAGTATGTTGATTCCTCTCTACTGCAATGTACGTAAGGTTATCTTGACCCTTTTCACATACCTTGAGGGGCAATCTTCTCTTGCTGTAACACACTGAAGAAATTTTCCTAATGCTCCACAAGCCCTTTCCACACATTGCTCTCTGGAGCAGACTTTGCTGCTTTAACATAATCCTTCCTTTGAGCAGCGGCATACTTCTCTGTGTGTCCTTAGATCCCCTTATATGCCAGGAGTCCACGGAGCCCATTGTACCAAGAACCCATTACATGATATGTATAAAAAATATTAGACTTCAAGGCTGGGTGTGGTGGCTCATGCCTGTAATCCCAGCACTTTGGGAAGTTGAGGCGGGAGGATTGTTTGAGCCCAGGAGTTGGAGACTAGCCTGGGCAAGATGTCGTCTATCTACAAAACAATTTTTTAGAATATTAGCCAGGCATGGTGGCACATGCCTGTATTCTCAGCTACTCGGGAGGCTGAGGTGGAAGGATCGCCCGAGCCCAGGTGTTTGAGGCTGTGGTGAGCCATGATTGTGCTGGGTTGGGTTATCACTGTCAGGATGTGAGTGTAGATAGGAAAAAGTTGACAGACTAGGAGATTTGAGACCTGAGAACTAAGCCCTAGAGTCAGAAAAAGGCAGAGGCTCCTGGTGGCCACGGACACAGACACTGAGGACATAAAAGCCAAGTTAGAACTAGGAGAGGGATAGTAGGTGGAGGGCAGAAGTGGAAAATCAAGGAAAATGAGAACATGGGTTCAAGCCAAGCCCAGGCTGAAAAGATAGAATTTGAGACTCGGACATCTTTGCTGATGCTTCCTCAGACAACAGTGACTCTTCTGAAGCACAGACCGCTCAGGCGGTCCTTCCACCTTGGCCTTTCGAGTAACTAAGACTACAGGCATGTGTCACCATACCTGGCTAGTATTCTAAAAAATCGTTTCGTAGAGATCACGTCTCACTATGTTGCCCAGGCTAGTCTCAAACTCCTCAACTCAAGTAATCCTCTTGCCTCGGCTTCCCAAAGTGCTGGGATTACAGGCATGAGCCACCACACCCAGTCTTGGAGGCTGATATTTTTAGGTAAACCCCCATCCTCTGGGGATCAGTTTTATGAGTCAGATATTTTAGTTTAATCATCTCATTTATTATTCATCTCACAAGTAGAGGAAAGCAAAGTGAATTATGTAAATACAAGAATTACATTTCCTATTCCTGGGCAGCACATTCACCAATTCTTTCTTAATAGTGGAATTCAATGAAACCCTCCTGATATAGCAGACTCAGTGGAACCCTCCTGTATAAGGACAAGGGTAGCAGTTGTTAGTATAACCTAAAGCGTAGGTCTCCAGAGGTAGTGAAAAAGGGGCTGCCCCCATCCACAGATTAGAGAGATGCGTATCTAGAGAAAGTGATTTTTGAGACTCCTTTAAAGTGGTTATTCCAACTTAATCCATAAACATAATTATAGCATGCCTCACTCATTTTGCAAGTACTTCATCCTTCTGTCCCGTCCAGAGAAGACTCATCTCTTTGATAAGATAATGCTCATTTACCTCCAGTGTGACTGGGATTCCCACCCGTCTGCATAATTACAGGCCCATGGGAGAGTCTCATTTCCTTCCCTTGGTCTTTCAAAAACTCTCACCCGTTTTAGTTTCCCTGACACATCATACTTATTCTTGCCTTCTTCTCATTCTGCTCAGGCCCCCAGGGCTCTGCTTCAGGACAGCACGTTTGCTAGAACTTTCTTGAGACTTAGCACCTCTAACTATACACCCTGTGGCTTGAGTCTGGTAAACAAAAAAAAAGGCAGGTGTGGACTTGTGGGAATAAGAAGGTTTTGCCCTCATGCTTTTTTCTCAGTGGGAAGCACGGGAGGTTGGCCCTGTTTCAACCTCCAGATCTTTCTTTTTATGAAGATAATGATGATCGCAGTCATATTATTGACCTCCCTGCGGGCACTTGGAGTCAGCCAGGCTGGTGCTCTCACGTTTCTTCGCCCTTCATTTGAAAACGACATGTAGGGGCACATAGACTTGGTCAAGATAATTTTAAAAGAAGAGTTTTTGAATTTAATTAAATAGCAGTAATAACACACTTAGTTCATTTGCATGGCATATTGCAACCTGCAGGGAACTTTCACATGTATTATAACTGGTAGCACTTGAAACACTGGGCCTGTTCTCATGATTACACGAGTGGTAAAGCAAATGTTTCCCTCCGTTTCCATTAGAAATGTGACACAAACTGAACATTTGCCATTGACTCTTTTGCATATGCCATCCTATTTTTGTGCTTTTCAACAGACTCAATCCTTATTTAATCCAGCGTCTTTCAAGTCCCTTGTACTTCTGCTCTTATAACGCAGAATTTAAGCTAAAATTAGGATTCATAGCCATATACTTAATTTCTTTTGTAAGAAGTTGTGCTGTTGTCAATCTATGCAGATCATTCTTTAGTTTGGACTTGAAGCTAGCAAACTCTTGGAGCAAGAGCAAAGCTCAGGTGGGCTGATCCACAGGTCGTGGCTTCCTTGTCTTCTCAGCAATGGCTTGCATCTCAAACAATCCCCCAAGAGAACTATTTGGCGAAATTTTTGCATTTGGAACACCTGGAATTTGCAAAATGGTATGAACAAACAGACACTTTTCTGAACTAATATATGCAAGAGAAAACAAACAATATTGAAAGGGGAGCTTGATCACAAAACTTAAATTGAAGAACTGCTTTCTTTTTCTTCAGAATACTGAGGTGGGCTACATGCCAATATCCCTCAGTGGGCTATGCCGAGGGAGTCTAGGCTAGCAAAATGAGGGACAAATGTATCATTTTAGCAACAACAACAAAAAATCCTTTCTTAAATGGATTATGAGATACATACAAAAAGGTATATTGTGCATGTCAATTGTTGGCATGTGTGCATGTGCATGCACATATTTCCTAGCTGTGTTTACCAAAAAGGCCTAGAGACAATGACCAGCTCAGTAGCAATGGGCATCCCTTGTGCCCAGGTGTGGTCTCTAGTTTCCTAGACCTCCACACGGACACTTGGAGGTAGCCAGTCTGGTGCTCTCACGTTTCTTCACCTTTGATGTGAAAACGACATTTGGGGCACATAGACTTGGTCAAAATAATTTTAAAAGAAGAGTTTTTGAATTTAATTAAATAACAGTAATAACACAGTTCATTTGCATAGTGTATTCACATATATTATAGAACATTTCCTAGAGAGACTGGAGAAATGGCTATTTCTAGGTGGATTGAACTTTGTACAAGATGGGTCTGGAATACCTTATCACACTGGATAGCAAGGAAGCGATTGAAGACTCAAGTAAAAAACATTCAGGGGTCAACTCAAAGAGGCCACGACTGGTCAAAGGGGGAAACCTGAGCTTCAAGAAACATGATCATTGCAATCATGTGTAAAGCCTATCAAATACTTTGAAACCCATGACTTCATGATCCTTCAGAGAATACAGAGAAACAATTCATTTTTGTGAAAATTTGTAGATGAGGGAAAGGACCACACATTTATTCTACTTTTCCCATATAAATGTGCCACTGTGTAATCAAATAGTAGACAAGGGAGAGCATGTTTTTGTAAATGTATCCCAATGGACAAGTTAATATCTGGAGCAGAAATGAAGAACTAGAACATTACCCTTCTGCAGCCCGCTTTGAATGAATAGATCTTGGCATCGAGCATCAACAGCTGCTGTCATCACAAAACGAGAGACAACCAGACATTACATGGCTCGTAATGAAAGAACATATCGCCACCTTCAATCTTGCCAAAAGACAACAATCACACCTGGGATGAACCAAGTTTCCGGATCGAGCACCCATTTGCAGGAAACACAGAAGAGAGAGGAGCATGGTGAACTGCACCAGGAGTATGCAATCAGCAAAGGCCAGGTGGCAGGAAGGCTGCAGGTCAAGTACCCACATACAAGGCAAGAAGAAGAAAGAGATGGAGGAGGCCACCTGTGGAATCCAAGAGACTTCAAAGACATGTTTGCTTTCCCAATAGGTAAGATTACACTCGAGGGTTTAGGAGGCACACTTAGGTGATGAAATTAAAAAGAAACACAAGAAATGGTGACTTCAAAAGTCAGGGTAGTGGTTAGTCTTGGGAGGAGGAAGCCACATTGACCAGATGGGACACATCAAGGGACTTTGAGGATGGCTGTCAAGTTCTATTTCTTGACCTGGATGGCTGTTGCTAAGGTGTTCGCCTTATAACAACTCATTGAGCTATGCATTCACTTTGTATGGTTTTCTGGATTTGTATTTTATTTTATAGTGGAAAGGTTAAAAGAGGAGAAAAAAATAAGAATAGCAATTTTTAAATTTACATTTTATGAATGCCATGAAAGGCTTAAACTGTCAAGAGCGATTTGTGCTAAAACAGCATAATAGAATGATAAAGAGCGTGAGTTCTGAGCCACCCAGACAGGGTCCGAATCTCAGCTTACCAGCTGTGTAACCCTGGGCAAGTGACTCAGCCTTTCTGTATCTGTTTTCTTATCTGTCAAATGGATGTCATAATGGTTCCTACCTTATTGTGTCATCATGAATTTACTTGAGATGATACACATGAATGTTTAGAATACTCCCAGGCATACTGCAAGGGTTCAATATAAGTTAGCTATGTTGTTTTTTTGAACTTCTTGCCTTTCTCTCCCACTCAATTTCTTCAAACACGGCAGCACTATCTCTTTCTTAAAAATCCCAGGAGGTGGAGTGGGGAATTCTAGTCTTTGTCTCTCTTGAACCTCCATCCTCTGCTTTCCATTCTGTATTTAAAGGCCCCAAAGGAGGAACCTGACAAGGCGGGGAAGGAAAAGTCCCAGCTGGGCAGGTCAGAATCTGTTGAGTGATGAGAGAGAGAGGGTAAGGGGCTTTTCTTATCTGCCACCAGACCTCCGGTGCCTAGAACAGTGCTTGTTATGGAGCAAGTGTGTAATAGACATCTGTTGAAAGGATGAACGAAAGAACCTGCAGAATGTAATTTAGAAAGCACCGCTTAAGGATTTCCCTTCTGCATGAAGAGTTTGAAGAGGTTGATGGCCTCCCTCCTGCCTTGCTGTTTGTTTTCCCTGCTACCCCATTTTGGTGTTCATGACTTCATATGAGTCAAATAGTCTAAGTGTCGTATCCCCTGGCAAAATGTGTGTATTTCACTTGTTCTTTCTGCAGGAAGTCCCTCGCTGAACACAGCCCCATGCTTGCCAACCATCTTGTATGAGGACTGACAATTAAGTTCACAAACTTACCACCGTGTGCTTACATTGGCAGCACCGTACAAACAACTCAGTAAGGCTTTATAACCTTGGTATGTCAGTGTCTCACAGCTGTGTTCATGTCGATGTGTGGCAGTGTCTTGCTGAGTGACATTCATTATTGTTGTTGTATGTTTTGGTGTGCTGTTGTGAGAATGTTGGAGTTTGAATTAAAGCAATGAACCAACATTAAATTTCTTGTTAAACTTGGCAAGAGTGGAAGTGAAATCAGGGACATGTTAGTCCAAGTTTATGGGCATAATGCTATGAAGAAAAGGGCAGTGTACACATGGATTACATGTTTTTCTGAAGGGAGAGAAAGCATCACTAGTAAAATATCTGTCGGGGGATGGGAAAACACTTCTTATCTACAGGGTGCCTGAATGAAACGTCATTGTACACCTAACCCTTAACTGTACCCACAAAACCATATAAAAATACTGATAATGAAAAAAAAAAAAAGAGAGATCAGGATGGCCAGTAATGGACAGAATTGACGAAAACATTGCAAAAGTTTGTCAAATTGTGTGTCAAAATCATAGACTGACTGTGAAAAGCATAACAGACCAAATAAACTTCTACAGAGAAACATTTAGGAAATTCTTAACTGAAAATCCTGGAATGAGAAAGGTGTGTGAAAAAAATGGTCCCGAAGGAGCTCTTATATCACAACAATGCACCAGCTCACACAGCATTATCTGTGAGGGAATTTTTAGCCAGTTAAAAAAAAAAAAAAAACTGTATTGGAACACCCTCCCTACTCACCTGATCTGGTCCCAGTGATATTTTTCTTTACCTGAAGATAAAGGAAATATTAAAAGGAAGACATTTTGATGACATTCAGGACATCAACAGTAATATGACAACAGCTGTAATGGCTATTCCAGAAAAAGAGTTCCAAAATTGCTTTGATGGGTGGACTATGCACTGACATCAGTACGTAGCTTCCCAAGAGGAATGCTTTAAAAGTGACCATACCATATTCAGCAATGAAGTATGTAACACTTTTTCTAGGATGAGTTTGCAAACTTAATTGTCAGAACTTGTACTACCCCTTTAAGCTCCTTTCTGTCCAGCAGAGGTGTCCATCCCATCTCCTCTTCCTCATGCACTTTCTGTCATTGTTTTCCTACCTGGATCCTTCCCATCCTGTGGTCCCAGTGTAGATGAGTGCACTGTGGTAAAGCCTCTTTGGACCAGCCTCTCACAGGTAAACTCCCCTGTCTGTTGCTTGTCACACCCTCCTGCTTTTCTTCAAAGCACCTACCATGTATCTTCCTGTGAGTGAATATTTGCTGACTACATAAAGGAATAATGGCCATTGCAACAAGTGTCTAGACACTTGACCAGGCATGGTGGCTGACACCTGTAATCCCAGCACTTTGGGAGGTCAAGGCAGGAGGATTGTTTGAGCCCAGTATTTCGAGACCAATCTGGGCAACAGAGTGAGACCTCATCTCTACAAAACATTTAAAAAGCAGCCAGAGACGGTGGCACATGCTTCATAGTCCCAGCTACTCGGGAGGCTGAGGCAGAAGGATTATGGGAACCCAGGAGGTCGAGCCTGTGGTGAGCCAGAATTGTGTCAATGCACGCCAGCCTAGATGACATAGTGAGATTCTGATTCAAAAAAAAAGAAAGAGAAAAGAAAAGAAAGACAAGACACAGACTACAAGAACAGAAGCAAAGCATGTGAGTTGATTTGTTCATTGTCACTGCCACAACTTTCATGATGGTAGAATGATTGTTGAGCTCACTGCTTTCTAGTTGTTGGTGGGTGCCCAAGAAATAAATAAAATGTGAAGTCTCAGGCTTGGGATTGGTGTGGGCAGTTCTGCAAGATGAAGAATCAGAATCTTGTTGAGGGGTAGAACAAGGGGATGGGGAATCTGAGGGAGTTGTGCTCACAACCTTAAGGAAACACACAGTCTTACCTGAGAGCTGTGCCTCCAGGGACGGAGCCAACTCCTCGCTTTCTTTAGCAATAGACTGGGAGGCAGGTGATGGGAACAGGAACTGAGTCTACTGTTAAGTGGATATAGGATCTAGGGCTGGTGTGTAGGAGGATTGCAGGGCCCCATGGGTGCCCAGTGGACAGCCCTTCAGATGCTGATTCTGATGTACATTCTGGAAGTTTCTGAGAGTGACTGACAGGGACTCAGCCTGTCCCTGCTAGGGTGCTTCGGGATTTGGGGTGGCCTGTACCTGTAAAGAGTGTAGCTTAGAAAAGCTTGAATTTGAACCTCCTAACTGTGTGACCTTGGGCAAGTTTTTGACTTCTCGAGACTTGGCTTCATCTTCTATCAAATGAAGATCAAGATATCCACCTTCTGTGGTTATTTTAAAGATGAATGTGATTTTTTAAAACTTTTTTTAATTTTAAAGATGTGGGGTCCAATTCAGGATTAGGTATACAAGTAGTCATCATTCAGGTAAAGTTCGGACTTCCCTTTGATCCCTGCTTTGCCTGGTTTGAGATTAGGTACCCTTACTGAGGTTGTGTCCCTCCCCACGCCCTGACAGTATTCCATTACTGCCAATCCCTTTCTTATAGTATTATGGTAAATCTTCAGGGTCCGTTTAATAGTGAGAACATGTGGTACTCTGTTCTTTGTTTCTGTGATGGATCACTCAGTATGATAGACTCTAAATCCATCCAAGTTCCTGCAAAGTCCATATGTTTGTCCTTCTTTATGGCTGAATGTGATCTTTTCTTAGTGTTGCTCAATCTGGCTTCACATCAGAATGGTATGGAGAAATTAAACAGTGCACACACCTGGGTCCAACTGCTGGAGATTCTGACTTAGTAATTCCGAGATTGCTTCCAGCTATCTGTGGTTTTGGAAGCTTGGAGATGACCATGAAGTTCAGGCTTAGTTGAGGAATATCAAATTGGTATATATAAGGCAACAACAACAGAAACAAATGGTAGCTTTCCCAACCACCTCCTCCTTCACTACCACCACCTCATCTTTTTGTCATTCTCTTTTTTTCTTTTTTTTTTTGAGTTGGAGTCCCACTCTGTCGCCCAGGCTGGAGTGCAGTGGCACGCTCACGGCCATCCCAGCATCAATCTGCTGGACTCCGGCGATACTTCCACCTCAGCCTTCCAAGTAGCCAGAACTACAGGTGCACACTACCACTCCCAGCTTTTTATTATTATTATTATTAATTGTAGAGACGTGGTCTCGCCAGGTTACCCTACCTGGTCTCGAACCCAAGGGCTCAGGCAATTCACTCACCACGGCCTCCCGAAGTGCTGGGATTATAGGCTGAGCCACCGAGCCTGGCCCCAACTCATCTTTTTTCTGACCCTTTCCTTTTTTCCCTTCGTTTTTCAGTGTGAATACAAGTGGACTCCATCACACGATGCTTAGAGCAACAGAAGCATGGACAACGAGGAAAGACTGTGAGTGTCTGTGTTGCGCATCAATTCTAGCAAATGGTTAGGTATAGGCTACAAGAATTGAGGTCTGTGCTATGAGTCAGCTTTGAATTTTTGGAACAGCGACTGTGGAAGTGTGAAAGATGGCCTTGCCAGTACTTTATCTGCATAAGATGACTCTTACATACACCTTACTAGTTTTTATATTTTAAAAATGACTTTCTACTAGAGAGATTTTGACATTCTCTCTCTCTCTTTTTTGTCTTATTGTAGAGATGAGGTCTTGCCAATTTGCCTGGGCTGGTCTCGAACTCATGGGCTCAGGCAATCCATGCACCTTGGCCTCCCAAAGTGCTGGGATTAAAGGCTGAGCCACCAAGCCCAGCCTCTGACATTCTCAAACAAAGCATAACTCATGCTTTAAAATATATTGTAGAATTTTTTTTTTTTGGTACAATGAAAACTAATCAAGTACCTTTTGAGTGTACCACATTGGGCTAAGGAATCATGGAGCTATGATTTTATTCATTCATTTATTCAACATGTGTTTCCTGAGCACTGCTCTAAGTATTGGGGCATAGTAGTGAAAAGAAAAACAGGTGAGAATCTCTACCTCATTGGAGCTTACATTCTAAGGGGAGGAGATAGGCCGTAAAAAAATAAACATAGTAAGTAAATGATAAAGTGTTAGAATGCAATCAGATGCTACTTAAAAGTACTTTAAACGTTATGGTCCTGGAGGTTCGTTAGACAAGTGCATGAAGAAGGAGCAGGTGCTTTACTAGGTGACTCTTTGGGTCAAGACCATTTCAGGCAAAGGGACCAGCCAGTGCAAAGGCCCTGAGGGTTATTATAGTGTGTGTCTGAGGAACAGCAAAGAGACCAGGGTGGTCTCAGTGAAGTGATGTTGAGTGATTGGGGATGAGACTGAAGAGAAAATGGACAGTGTATGCCAGGACTTGTGGGTCATTTCAGGACTTTGGCCTTTACACTGAAGGAGATAGAAAGCCGCTGGGGGGTTAGGAGCAGACGAGAGATAGGACTTGCTTTATAATGGGATCACTCTGGTTGCAGAATTAAGAATTGCTTGTGGAAGGGCAAGGGTACGAGGGAAGAGAGAAGTGAGAAGGATCCTGCAGGAATCCAGGGAGAGTCCTGGTGGCTGGGATGAAGATGGTGACAGCAGAAGTGGACAGAAGTGAATATATTTTGGAGGAAATTTTAGCAGAAGTTTCTGACAGGTTGAAATGGATTGTAAGAGAAATAGTGGAATGATTGACTTCAAGGATTTTGTTTGTTTGCTTTGGGTTTTTTGTTTGATTTTTCATTTTTGCCTGAGCAACTTGAAGAGTAGAGTTGCTTTCAAGATCAGAAGATTGTGGCTGAAATCAATTTGGGGAAGAACATTAAAGTTTGCTTTTGTTCGTTTGAGTTTGACCCTCGAGTAGGGACGTCCAGGGGACATTGGACCCGAGGGAAGGGTCTGGAGCTCAGAGAGGCATGTGGACTGGAAGGGCACATGTGGAGCCATCAGGGGGTAGCTGATGTTAAAAACCAAGGCCTGCATGAAATCATGGGAGGCAGGATGGCCGTGAAGACGGAGAAGAGAAAAGGTGCAAGGACCAAGCTCTGCGGCTCCCCTGCAGGTTTGAGGGACAAGGAGGAAACAGTAAACAACCAGTGAAGTGAAAGGAAAACCAAGAAATTATGGTGTCCCGGAAGCTGAGGGAGAAAGACAATGAGAGGTCCTGAGCCAAATGCTGCTGGTGGGTTGAGTTAAAGGAGGACCAAGAAGAGACCATTGGACTTAGTCATGGGGAGGCCATTTGTTGCCCAGACAAGAGCAAAGGGTCTGAAGCCAGCTTGGGTGGGTTTAAGAGAGAAGGGAAGGGAGAAATTGGAGACATAATAGAGGAACAGGAAATAGTTCTTAGGGAGCTGGGTAGAGAGGTTTATTTGGGGATTTTTTGTTTGTTTGTTTGTTTGTTTGTTTTGAGTTGGACTCTCATTCTGTTGCCCAGGCTGGAGTGCCATGCACACTCACGGCCACCCTAGTGTCAACCTGCTGGGCTCTGGTGATCCTTCTGCCTCAGTCTTCCAAGAAGCCAGAACTATAGGTATGCACTACTGCACCTGGCTTATTTTCTATTTATTGTAGAGACGGGATCTTACCAAGTTGCCCAGGCTGGTCTCGAACCCACAGCCTCAGACAATCTACTCACCTCGGCCTCCCAAAGTGCTGGGATTACAGGCTGAGTCCAGTGTTTTTAAATGAGAGTGTTAATAGCATTTTTGTCTGATGACGAGGATGATTCAATGAGAGGAGAGATTCTTGATGCTGGAGAAAGAAGAGTTTCTGAAGCAATGTCTTTGAGTAGGTGGGAGGAAATGGAATCTATATGTAGGCTGTGGGTTGGCATTTGATGGGTGCATGGACAAGTCAGCTAGACTATCAGTGGGAGGCAGTATATGTGGGTGCTGGTGCCTGCAGAGGTAATAATGAGAATCTGTGGATTTTTTTTCCTGATGCCTTCAATTTTCTCAGGAAAGTAAGAATGGGGAGAAGATATCAGAGGCCTAAGGAGAGTGGAGAAGGTATTACATCTAGGAGAATGGCAAAGTCCATCGACCAGGGGAACGAACATGTTGCCTGGCAGTACTATGAGCTCATGGATGCCAATCATCATGAACATAAAGTGGGATCAGTGGGTGTAGTTGTGAACTTTTTCCTAGCCATGTTTAGTTGTCCAGTTGCAGGTACAGTTTGCTGGATTTAGCCAAGGCTGAGGTATTGCCAAGTGGGAGAGCTAGAAAGAGAGACGCACGGAATAGAGATTAGATGGAGCAGGGGGCCATCAAGATAATTGCTTGGACTGGATTAAAAAAATGTGGTCCATATACACCATGGAATATTATGCAGCCATCAAGGAGGACAAACGTTGGACTTTGCAACAACTTGGATGGATCTAGAGTCTATCATACTGAGTGATCTATCACAGAAACCAAGAACAGAGTACTACATGTTCTCACTCATAAGCGGACCTTGAACATTTACCATAATACTATAACAAAGGAATTGGCAGTAGTGGGATACTGCCAGGGTGGGGGTGGGGGTACAACATCAATAAGGGTACTGATCTCAAAGTGGGAACCAAAGGGAGGCCCAAATTTCACCTATACGAGCACTTGTACCACACATCTTTAAAATAAAAAGCAAAAATAAATAAATTTATTGAAACAATTAAAAAAAAGATAATTTCCCAGGCGATTGAAGCAGGCTGAAAGGGAAGAGGGCTGGGCAGCAAAAGGTGGGGGGATAATTGAATAGGACCTCCCAGTGGGTTGAAATGTGGTGGGGATGATAGGTGGTAAGGTCAATGGATGGGCACTCCCAGTAGGTTGACAGGTGATGGGATCAGTGGATGGGCGTTCTCAATAGGTTGATAGGTGGTGGAATGAATGGATGGGCATTCTCAGTGGGTTGAAAAGCGGTGGGTTCAGTGAATGGGCAGTCCCAGTGGGTTGAAAGCTTTTTGAGTTGGGGCACTGTGTGGAGTGAGCTGGAGAGCCAGGGGGTAAGTAATCAGAGACCAGGATGGATGAAAATGAAAATATGAATAGTAAGGTGGTTGTTCACTTCCAAATATGACTGAGTTACATTTTTTTTCTCCTTTCAGTTAGATGAAGAAAATGGCTAGGTCTGGAAAAACGAACATGGGTGGAGGTGATATGCCCTGTTCCTAGACCCAACCTGTAAAAAATTCTCTCATGCAGTCTCACACCCTCCCTCTTTTCCGTCTGCTGCTGAATGTGGAGAATCCAGCCAAAGACCATGAGGCCCCAGGGAATGGCCGCACCTCACATCAGGGGTTGCCTGGGTCCCCGACTCTCCACCCAAACCAAAGGTGCAATGTACCTTGAGCAAGAAATATGCTTAGAATGTGCTTATTTTGTTAGATTTTGTGATCTTTAAAATACTTGATCCCACCCTGATGAAATCAGAGATGCTGAAATTATGGGTCTGGGAGGGTGAGTCCCAGGGAGCGGGTGATTGAGTTGAGAATTCCAAGGTTGTTGGAGGAAGGGTGTTCAGGCAACTAAGAGGACAGGTTGTTGGATGCTCCATCCGTGTGTGTCAAAATCACCAAGAAGAGGCAGAGAAGTTGAAAGAATTTCAGCGCCAGTAATGACTCCACACCTGGCCAGGACCAAGAGATTTATTAAAGGGGCTGTTACAGGGAGGATCTGTAACGGAGAAAAAAAAAGAGAGATGCAGGGAGAGGGCTGTATTTATTAGCCTGACAGGGACCAGAAGGGGCCATGCTATGTTCCCATTGGAGGAGCTGCATGGGAGTAGGGTGGGGCCGACGCCGTGTTATAGTCCTATTGGATGCATAACAAAGCTGGCTAAGGATTGGAGGCTTGCAGGTTTGAACTTCGTGCACACAGAAGCTGGGACCTAGGGCCTTTGTCATCTGGTGTGTCCTCACCATGCTCGGTGCCATTTTGGGAGCCGCCCCTCTGGCCGCTTCTTGCACCCTTCAGAAGTAGTATGGGAGAGGGCAACAGTGAGCCCAGAGCTAAAATAATCCAGCAATGAGCAGGGAGTGTAGAGGACGGCAAATAAAAGAGGGAGCGAGTGAGAGAAACAGCTGAGGGCTTTTAGCAAGGGAGGGAGGAGAATGGGATGGAAGGTGTAACTGGGGGCAAGAAGGTCGCCGGTTCCACCTCCAAGGCCAGGGTAAGCATCAAGGCACAGGAGAGGCTGTGGGGGAAGCCACAACCACAGGTGAGAGGGATGCCCAGGGAGGGGGCTGAGGATTACAGAGATTTTCTAAAGGTTGCGAATCCAGAGGACTCACTGGAGGGGCTCGATATTTGGAAATCTCGTGGTTGGAAGATAGAAGCAGAACGAGGGATGTGTGGAGCCTTATGGGGAGCAGAGAGTGGAAAACGGGTGACTGGGAGCCTGGGCTTCTTGTGGCCACAGACACAGAGATACAAGGCATGCTGTGATGTCTGGGAAGCCAAGGTGGATGGTGGTGATGGGGACAGGGAGTTGGAGGTGCCTGGGACTCAGTCGGTGGGGGCAAGGAGGCTGGGAACACATGGGACTAGTCTCCTGCTAAGACTCTTCTCTGTGCCCTTGGGCCCCTTCTTCACCTCAGTGGAAGGAAGGAAGAAGGCCTGCAAGAACTAGGGCTAATGTGATTAAAGCCCTGTCCTACTCTCAGGAAGCCCACTTTTATAGAGAGAGAAAATATGGGCCCTTATAACAAAGCCCAGCTGACTTCCCTTAAAAGGTCGCCCTGTGTTCACGACAGGTAAAAGCCAACTGTGGTTGGCCTTCTTGTGCATGACTGGGCAGCTGCACACAAGCTCCACCCACCAGGTGAGTCTTTGCTCCTTCCTTAAGTCCTGATGCCTGGCTTCTCGCAGAGTGATCCACGGGCCAGCAGCATTGGCATCACCTGGATGCTTGTTAGACCTGCAGTTTCTTGGCAACACCCAGACCTGCTAGAGTCAGTATCTGCATTTTTGTTTCGTTTGTTTGAGGTGGACTCTCACTCTCTCACCAAGGCAGGAGTGCACTGGCACGCTGTTCACCACCATCGTGGCCTCGATCTGCTGGGCTCAGGTGATCCTTCCATCTCAGCCTTGGAAGTTGGTGGAAGTACAGGCATGTGCCACCATGCCTGGCTAGTTTTTTGATTTATTGAAGAGGTGAAGTCTCACCAAGTTGCCCAGACTGGTCTCGAAGCCGTGGGCTCAGGCAATCCTCTCACCTCGGCCTCCCCAAGTGCTGGGATTATAGGCGCAAGCCACCATGTCTGGCCAACGTCTGCATTTTAACCAGCTCCCCAGGTGACTCGTAGGCAGGGTAAGGCTGAGTAGCAACTGTAATACTTCATTCCTTGTTATTAATAGGATCAAAGCAGGTGCCTCCAAGAAGAAACAGACAAGTGTAAGAAGCAGCCCCTGGAACGATGGCATGTTCCTCGTCAGCCTTTTAATCCCAAGTTCAAGTCATTTCTTTTTTCTAGTTCTGGCAGCATGTTGGATTCATGTGAACTTCATTAGAAAATAAAACAAACAAAGTTCTAACTTGCATGAATCCAAAAACATTTCATTGTTTCTTTAGGGAGAAATGGACGAGGACAAAGTTGATTATTCAGAATAAGAAAAAAACAACTCTGAACTTTTAACCTGCAAGAATTGTCATTAGAGTCTTATCATAATGGAATTCCAGAGTTTAGAGCCGTAGTTCTGTTTGTTGGCTGCACATCAGGGTTACCTGGGGAATTTTCAGAAAAGGTAAAAAATATCAGTGCTTAGCCCCAATCCGAGATATTCTGACAAAGCGGCCTGGGATAAGAACCTTACCTCAGATAATTTTTTTTTTTTTTTTTGAGTTGGAGTCTCACTCTGTTGCCCAGACTGGAGTGCAGTGACACTCCCGGGCA